>NC_090737.1:13815534-13820534 GCF_036898095.1 Palaemon carinicauda
TCCGATGCATTGCACGAATTCGAGATGGCTATTTCGTCTGGGCAAAATTATGATCATTCATATATCATACAATGTAAAAAATTAATCAAGTCCATTTATACTATTTACAGTCCACTATTCATTATTTACATTGGCATTAATTTACAACTAAATCAGGTGAATCGGCTCCTTCATATCTTATCTTTATGGCTAAAAGATACGAGCCTTCACCCGGTAGGGTCCCATACGTCTGTAGCAACCAGCAAACCACTCGGGTCAAGTCACCGAGTAGACGCTCCCCTGCCACCGACACCGGTTTCTCTGCTAGTCAGAGGCAAACTGAAGCTGCCCGTCTTAGTCCTCACTATTTAGCCCCACGAAACGATTTGATGCGCAACTCCTCGGTCTTGCTGTGCTCACGATCCGAGGACAAAGTGTGCGCATTTGGGTAATTGGGTTTTCTTTCCCTCCCAAATACTTAGTTCGTCTTACTTCGAAATTATGTCAGCTGAACTACATGGCCTTATACGACCTGGTTTCGCTGAGATAAACGGAGGATAGTTTAAGGTCAAAGAAAGGCGGATTTGCGCTTGTTCCTAAATGCCGAAATACCAATGGTAATTGCAACTGTAGTTGATTACTCCTCCTGTTTGAGAATTTGCATAGGTAAAGGATGTACCCCAACGTTCCACTGATTACGAAATGCCGAATCTGAGATAATGACCTGTTTGTCTATCGATCTTCAAATTAATTTTCAGAGGTGATCTTAATTTCCGAGATGAACTAGATATATCGCTGATATTTACTCAATACTCGATACAGAAAAGATTTTTGACATTGGGATATTTATAGTAATCGATACTCTATACGGAAAAGATTTTTGACATTGCGATATTTACAGTAATCGATACTCTATACGGAAAAGATTTTTGACATTGCGATATTTACAGTAATCGATACTCTATACGGAAAAGATTTTTGACATTGCGATATTTACAGTAATCGATACTCTATACGGAAAAGATTTTTGACATTGCGATATTTACAGTAATCGATACTCTATACGGAAAAGATTTTTGACATTGCGATATTTACAGTAATCGATACTCTATACGGAAAAGATTTTTGACATTGCGATATTTACAGTAATCGATACTCTATACGGAAAAGATTTTTGACATTGCGATATTTATAGTAATCGATACTCTATACGGAAAAGATTTTTGACATTGCAATATTTACAGTAATCGATACTCTATACGGAAAAGATTTTTGACATTGCGATATTTACAGTAATCGATACTCTATACGGAAAAGATTTTTGACATTGCGATATTTACAGTAATCGATACTCTATACGGAAAAGATTTTTGACATTGCGATATTTATAGTAATCGATACTCTATACGGAAAAGATTTTTGACATTGCGATATTTACAGTAATCGATACTCTATACGGAAAAGATTTTTGACATTGCGATATTTACAGTAATCGATACTCTATACGGAAAAGATTTTTGACATTGCGATATTTACAGTAATCGATACTCTATACGGAAAAGATTTTTGACATTGCGATATTTACAGTAATCGATACTCTATACGGAAAAGATTTTTGACATTGCGATATTTATAGTAATCGATACTCGATGCCAAAAAGGTTAGTTAGATATCGTGATATACATAGAAAAAGTGTTTGGAATAAATGTTATAGAAGTAGATACATATTCTATGGAAGATGGTATGGTAGTGGATCAGCGTGGAAGTGCCTGAGGGAAATATATCGATAGATTTTTGCTTGGGAAACATTTAGCTTGCTTGAGGGTACACTTGGGCATGCTATTTCATATTTATCTTTTCCTTTTTTTCATTTTTAATAGTTTGTATAAGGAAAATTTATCTGAATGTTTTTACAATTCTTAAAATATTTCATTTTAATTGTTCATTACGTTTCTTATAGTTTATTTATTTCCTTATTTCCTTTCCTCACTGGGCTACTTTCCCTGTTGGAGCATTATATTGTTCTGCTTTTCCAACTAGGGTTGAAGCTTAATAATAATAATAATAATAATAATAATAATAATAATAATAATAATAATAATAATAATAATAATAATAACTGCTACCAGATGAATTATTGTTATAGTCCACCTACCATATTAACAATTGATATTATTGTACTGGTTGGTAATAGTTTTCATCATCTATAGCCCTCTATTCGCAGCACTTGATAATTATTATGCTTATACATTCCTGTTACATTACGAGTATATGCAAATAAAAAGAGCACGCAAAGATTTCAGACCGCCAAGGAAAATTGTCAACATTTTACTAAACTCTACGGTCCCAGCTTTCCCTCTTTCAAATATTGACCGTGAATAAAAGGTGTCATCATAATCATCATCAGCCGTTATTAGTGTAAGGCCTCAGACATGTCCTTCCACTTGCATCTATTTTTGGTCTTTCTATGCCAGTCCACACTCTCAAACGTTCTTAGTTTGTCAATCAATTGTCTTTTCTTCCTTCCCCTGCTTCTCTTTCCATCTCTAGGATCCATTTTATTATACGGTAGATTCATTCATGAAAGAATGAATGAATGTAATGTATATTAAAAATCATGAATCCGGATCACCGCTGCAATCTAATAACGTCTAAGTTAGCCCATTTTTGACATATGAAATTTTCATCGAAATTCATCCGTCACTTTTTGAGTTAGGCCTGTGAGAAACAAACAAACAAACAAACAGAGGTGAAAACATAACCACCTTGGCGTGTGTAATATTATTTTAGGTCAATTGACAACCGTATTCAACATATTAGCAATTATTTATGCTGAATCTTTATTTATTGTTACATTACACCTTTCTGTAACTTCAGATATCAGGAAAGCGATTTGTAGTGATATTTGTATTTTTTTTAGTTATAATTAAGGATTTCGTGTTATTGTTTGCCCCAAATGCATCAAGGCCTTATGAGTATAGGCTCTAAATCTTGCATCATACCTTAGCCACAGTTAGTTGCTGTGCACTTCCCGCAGTGCGCCTCATTATGTGCACTGTGTGCATGACTATAGTCTTTGAAGCATCCTTTTGAGTCATAGCTCCACCCACTTTTTAGCCTTTTGATTCACCTCCGTGGAGTTGTCTTCTTTACCATCTTGGTGTCCAACCTCTCAGATTTGCTTCAGACCAACCTCAGCTCTGAATATTTCAATACAAAGTGGATCCGCTGCAATTCCTCAGTATAAAGTGGATTCAATTGAATACTTAGTAGAGTGGAATCGTTTGAATGCCTTAGGGCAAAGTGGATTTGTTTAAATACCTCGGTACAGAATGAATTCGTTTAAATACCTCGGTACAGATTGAAATTGTTTAAATGCCTCGGTACAGAGTGGATTCGTTTGAAGGCCTTACGGCAGAATGAAATTGTTCAAATACCTCAGTGCAGAGTGAAATCGTTTAATTACCTCGGTACAGGGTGAAATTGTTTAAATGTCTCGGTACAGAGTGGATTCGTTTCAATACCTCAGTACAGAGTGAAATTATTTAACTGCCTCTGAACAGAGTGAAATCGTTTAAATGCCTCGGTACAGAATTGATTCGTTGCAATACCTCAGTACAGAATGAAATTTTTTAAACACCTCTCTACAGTGTGAAATCGTTTAAATGCCTCGGTACAGAGTAAAATCGTTTCAATACCTCAGTGCAGAGTGAAATTATTTAAATGCCTCTGAACAGAGTGAAATCGTTTAAATGCCTCGGTACAGAATTGATTCCTTGCAATACCTCAGTCCAGAGTGAAATTATTTAAATACCTCTCTACAGAATGAAATCGTTTCAATACCTCAGTGCAGAGTGAAACTGTTTAAATACCTCTCTACAGAGTGAAATCGTTTAAATACCTCGGTATAGAGTGGATTCGTTTCAATACTTCAGTACAGAGGGAAATTGTTTGAATACCTCTCTAAGGAGTGAAATCGTTTAAATGCCTCGGTACAGAATTGATTCGTTGCAATACCTCAGTACAGAATGAAATTATTCAAATACCTCTCTACAGAGTGAAATCGTTTAAATGCCTCGGTGCAGAGTGAAATCGTTTCAATACCCCCGTGCAGAGTGAAATCGTATAAATGTCTCCGGGCCGACTGGATTCGTTTAGATACCTCAGCACAGATTGGAATCGTTTGAATGCATCGGTTTAGGGTGATTTCGTTATTCACTGACCACTGTGGCCATACAAGTGAATTCCGTAATGGGTAAGAACAGCGTAGCGTTGCATCAACAATATAAAATTAGGAGAAATAATCCCGAATTAGCAGGCACTAAAAATTAAAGGCAGGTATAGTTCAAGAGGAATCGGGCCAGGTAGATACACTATTCTAGACGTACTCGTGTGGTACTAATATATTCAATACAAAGTCGTGCAGCTTATATCTGCTATCAACACATGGTACATATAAAGATTTCAGAAGTCTCCTAGCAAACTCAAGTTACATTATCTATAAATGTATGAGTAAAGATCTGCCAGTAATTTTAGTCTTCTGGGAACTTTTTAAACGTTATGGAAGCGGTCTGAGCACATGTATGGCCATAACTTTAGTGTTCTGGAAGAGTTTTAAACGTTTGTTCATGATATTTCTTAATGCTATTTGTTAAGTTTGGCAATATACGCATAATTCAATATGGCAGGCATTCCAGCATCATAGTATTATGAATTAAGTTGAGGGATACAAGTTAAATTGGATGAATTTTCTTATAGACTATCAAGGAGGGGTGTTGATGCCATTCCGTCATTGGTAGTAGATCTCTGACTTCATCGTCGAGTTTATAGACGTACAGAGGTCGTGAGATCTGCGTTCGCCTGAATAACAGAGGTGATGTTGAGCCATAAAGCGAGGCAATGGAAATCCTCAGGACTAAATTGACGCTGGGATGATGGTCTTAAGACCCCTAATATACTTATAGCAGTTTCATGCATTTTCTTGAAGAATTTTGAAACGATTTAAGCAGAAATTGGTTCGA
>NC_090737.1:13825534-13835534 GCF_036898095.1 Palaemon carinicauda
CACTTAATTTAGCAACGGAAATATGCACACTAACAGATTATGATTAAACATAAAATTCGGATGATACTGACATACTAATATATGTATATATCAATCTGACGTTGGTACATACATTGTATACCAGGGGAGAGAGAGAGGGGGGGAACGATTAAAATATACTGCAGTATTAAATCGAATAGTGATTGTATTAGAATTCTAGATTATTGGTCATAATATATATATATATATATATATATATATATATATATATATATATATATATATATATATATCTACTATATATATATTTATATATGTGTATATATATATTTACATATATATGTATATATATATATATATATATATATATATATATATATATATATGTGTGTGTGTTTGTGTGTGTGTATAGTGTTGGTCTTTGAGGAAAAGCTCGGTAACGTATGTCTCCAGAATCCGGATGTTTATTTTGAAGGAAGTCTTCCGGATCATCATTCTTTCTAATCTGTTTTTTTTTTTTTTTTTTTTTTTTTTTTTTTATGCAACTCGTGCCGAATGGCTTCCCCGGCCCCTGTATCTGGCTGTTGGCCCAAATACTATAGATCAAACTTTAAACCTAAGCGGAACAACTAATTGTATGTCACTACAAAAACAGGAGCCATTCAGTTTAGATCTAAAAAAGGTCTCCAATGGGCGCGAAGATCAAATCCTCAGAATCTCCGGAATTTGAAAGGAACTAATGGAAGACTTCATTCTATGCCTGAATGTAGCACATCTCCCAAGCTGAGCCATCGTTATAAAATTATTCTTGTGCTCCTATAATAATGTGTATTTTTAACATATTGTGAAAATAATGTTATTATTGAAATCAAGTGTAATATATGTTTCCAAAAATCCTTAATGTAAATAAATTTAATTTTATATTTTACTCAAATTTGCATAATACTTTCCTATCGGTTCTCTTCAAAACAAATTTTTAGTAAAGCCTGTCGTTTCCGTCTAGTCTTCACTGTCTTAGCTGCCCGGTAAGTATTACTTTTAAATCTCATTCTCTCCTCCTCCTATCTCCCTCTTCCTCATTGGCAGACAGGTCCTTCTCTGGGGTTTCCCTGGAGTTGCCCGAGGGCCGTGGCTCGGGCAGGACTTCCTCCTGTAGGTGGAGGGTCTCCTGACCGAGCCATGATCGGCAAAGGCGCCACGGATGTGGCATAAAGGCCCTCTTCGGGGATCGACTCGGAGCGGCCCGGTGACCACCTTTCCGTTGGCCAAGAGGACCTCTTGCTGGGTCTTCTCGAAGTGGGGGCTCTCCTCTGGGCTTTGCTTGGAGTCGAGAAGCCTACCTTCGAGGTTTCCCGGAGAACAAGAGGTCTTCCTTCCTCTCTTTCTCTCTCTCTAAATCTTTTTCTTCTTCTGAAGGGCTTTGCTGAGACCAAGTAGTGGGACACAGGCTTTTGCACTGGAAAGGATAACCGGGCTGTATCGGCTCGGGAACACAGAAGAGATCATCACAGTCAGAACACTCCAGTGATGTCTTGACGGAGGGAATCCTAACCTCAAATCTAGGGTCCGCTGGGTGCTGCACTTGAAGCGTTTCAGGTGCTGGAAAATCTTTTTTCTTATACGATCCCTACTCTCTGAGGGCCACTGAGCATGTCCTATTAAGTAGTAAATCATCATCATATTACTGAAAACGAATAAGGTCACCATCGACAAACAAATAGGTCAACCGAAGGCGCTATTAAACGGCCAAAATTCCACCCATGAAAGGATGTTTTCGTCGTCATTTCAATTCAACGATCGGGGCCGTCTCTTAATTGAAGGTGGTTGTTTGTCTAAGTGGCGTCAATGTGTTTCCTATAGGAATCCTCGAAGTCCTAGTTAAAAAAACAAGAGGACAAATGCCAGGAAACGTTATTCACTAAATTAACTGACACGGGAAAATACTTAAATGCCAGAGGTGAATGCACCGGAGCATTCAAAAGTCTGCAGTAAGTGCTTACGTCTAAAGAGCAATCACGCACAGAACTTCTTGGAAAGACGTTGATTCGAATTCAGCAACTATTACTAATTACGGGTATCCATACATCATAATAAAAGAGGCCATAAGGAAAAAATTCAACAACCCATGACGACAAAATCTAACGAAGGAAAAAACTTATCTACCACTGCCTTAGATTTAAATTTGCCAACAAAGATGATACCTAGACCTTGTGAGGAATCTTCAATTGAGGTTTTTCCTTGAAAGCCCCTTACCGGAAGGTAAAACTTAATTAAGCAAGCCCAACCTAACTGCGGCTCTTGTAATGAGTAACATTATCTCCCCAAGATGAACAAAGGAAGCGTGTACAAACGTAGTCTATAAGTTTTCGTTCCCAAAGATGTGTAAATCTCACAGAAAAGACTACATTCGACACACTAACAGACACTCCGAAGACGTATGCTGGCCCACAGAAACCAGGTGGCAATGACCCAATACTATAATGATATCCACTTCGGAAACTCTTCCTGAAAGAATGAATTGACGGAATCCAAATTGTTCACAGGAAGAAAATCAACGGCAAGCTCATAGAAACTGAAGCTGTAAGCATCGCCTTCCAAATGCTATCATTGAACCATTAAAAGGGGATCTAATTATACACTCCAAGTAGTTTTGTCGAAACAATGAAGTGATAAGATAAATGAAGAAAAAAGAAAAAATAGTTTATTTAACCAAAGGCTTACACCTGAGTATCTAAACTCAATTCGATCTTCTGAATGATGAATAACTTGCGTTGCTTTCAACGAAGGTCCACGAGTCCTCAGTTGAATCCTTGGACTGAACTGTGCACCTGTGATTGGTCGACTGTGGTGGGTTGCAGACCGGGTGGAATGGAAATTCAGTGTGTTTGGTAAATTTATTTCAAAAGAATTGTTGAACACCAGTAGGTTAATAACTTTCGAAGCAAGCATCTTTAAGAATCTGTGTAAAATTGAAATATACAGAAGTTTGAAACTGAACACAATCGTGCAAACAAAACACACACATACATACATACATAAATACACACACACACACACACACACACACACACACACATATATATATATATATATATATATATGTGTGTGTGTGTGTGTGTGTCTGTCTGTCTGTCTGTCTGTCTGTCTGTGTGAATGAGTGTCTGTGCTTTTGTGTGCGCGATTGTATTTACCAGTCTTAACCTTTTGTACATTTAATGTATATTTCAGCTTTACTCATCTTCTTCTTAAAGATGTTTGCTACGAAAGTTATTAACCTATTGGTGTTCAACAATTCTTTTAAAATAAATTTACCAAGCACATTGAATCTCCATTCCACCCGGTCTGCAACCCACCACAGTCGACCAGTCACAAGATGCACAGTTCAGTCCAAGGATTCAACTGAGGACTCGTGGACCCACCATGAAAGCCACGCAAGTCATTCATCATACAGAAGATTGAATTCAGATTCTCAGGTATAAGCCTTTGTTTAAATAAACTATTTTTTCTTTTTCTTCATTTATCTTATTACATTGTTTCGACAAAACTATTTAGAGTGTATAATTAGATCCCCTTTTAATGTTCAATGATGGCACTTGGAGGGCGATGCTTACAGCTTCAGCTACTATTAGCTCGCCGTGGATTCTCTTCCTGGGAACAATTTGGATTCCGTCAATTCATTCTTTCAGGGAGGGTTTCCGAAGTGGATATCAATATAGTGTTGGGTCATTGCCACCTCGTTTCTGTGGGCCAGCATACATCCTCGGAGTGTCTGTTAGTGTGTCGAATGTAGTCTTTTCTGTAAGATTTACACATCTTTGGGAATGAAAACTTATAGACTAAGTTTGTACACGTTTCCTTTGTTTATCTTGGCGAGATACTGTTACTCATTACAAGAGCCGCAGTTAGGTTGGTCTTGCTTTATAGTCTAAGTTTTACCTTCAGGTAAGAGGCTTTCAGGGCAAAACCTCAATTGAAGATTCTTCACAAGGTTTAGGTTTCATCATTGTATGCCAGTTTAAAGCTAAGGCGGTGGTAGATAAGTTTTCCCTTCGTTAGCTTTCGTCGTAGTGGATTGTTGATTTTTTTCTTTATGGTTTCTTTTATCATGATGTCTAGATATCCGTAATTGATAATAGTTGTCGAATTCAGCATCTATGTCTTTCCAAGATGTGCTGTGCGTGATTAGTCTTTTGACGTGAGCACTTAATGCTGACTTTTTAATGCCTCGATGCAATCACCTCTGGCATTTAAATATTTTCCTGTGTCGGTTTATTTAGTGAATGACGTTTTCTGGTATTGGTCCTTTTGTTTAACTAGGACATCGAGTATTCCTGAAAAGTTTTCATCCCCAATGCAAGAGCCTGTGTCCCACATAAAAAAAACTACTTGGTCTCAGCAAAGCCCTTAAGGATAAGAAGAAGATTTAGAGAGAGAGAGAAAGAGAGGAAGGAAGACCTCCTGTTCTCCAGGAAACCTCGAAGGTAGGCTTCTCGACTCCAAGCAAAGCCCAGAGGAGAGCCCCCACTTCGAGAAGACCCAGCAAGAGATCCTCTTGGCCGACGGAAAGGTGGTCCCCGGGCCGCTCCGAGTCGATCCCCGAAGAGGGCCTTTATGCCACATCCGTGGCGCCTTTGCCGATCATGGCTCGGTCAGGAGACCCTCCACCTACAGGAGGAAGTCCTGCCCGAGCCACGGCCCCCGGGCAACTCCAGGGAAACCCCAGAGAAGGACCTGTCTGCCAATGAGGAAGAGGGAGATAGGAGGAGAGAAGAGATACAAAAGTAATACTTACCGGGCAGCTAAGACTATGAAGACTTGACGGAAAACACAGGCTTTACTAGAAATTTGTTTGGAAGACAACCTATAGGAATGTATTATGTAAATTTAGGTAAAATAAAGCAGTAAATTTATTTACATTAATGATTTTCGGAAACAATTATTACTTTTGATTTTAATGATAACATTATTTTCATATGTTAAAAAATACAGTATTATAGGAGCACTAAAATAATTTTATAATGATGGCTCAACTTGGGAGCTGTGCTACATTCAGGCATAGAACGAAGTCTTCCATCCGTTCCTTTCAAATTCCGGAGATTCTGAGGATTTGATCTTCGGGCCCATTGGAGACATCTAGATCTAAACTGAATGGCTCCTGTTTTTGCAGTGACATATAGTCGGTTGTTCCGCTTAGATTTATAATTTGATTTATAGTATTTGGGCCATACGGCCAGATACAGGGGTAGGGGAAGCCATTCGGCAAAAGGTGCATAAGAAACCAAATCAAACGCCAAAACAGATTAGAAAGAATGATCTTGAAGACTTCCGTCAAAATAAACATCCGGATCCTGGAGACATACGTTACCGAGCTTTTCCTCAAAGACCAAAAGTAGATTGAAGACCAAACTATTCCCGTAAAATGTAAACGTAAAGAATGACCGGAAATAAACATTGAAGATACCTCGCGAATTACAAAAGGAAAAAAAGAAACTCTATCTTTCTCTTCTTCAGCTTCACTCCTTTGTATATTGGGAAGCGATTTCTGATAAGAACTTTATCTCAAATTGTATATATATATATATATATATATATATATATATATATATATATATATATATATATATATATATATATATGTGTGTGTGTGTGTGTGTGTGTGTGTGTGTGTATTATATCCACGAAAGAAAAAATTTAAAGTCTTTTCATTTCTCTTTTCATGGCTATAATATATCTTATACTCATCATATGTCAGGTGTCGGGATTTCTACATACACACAGACACACACACACACACACACACACATATATATATATATATATATATATATATATATATATATATATATATATATATATATATATATATATATATGCTGGCTCCAAATAGTAATTCGAATATGCCAACAGATTCTGGAAAAGCTCAAGGGGAGATGAAGTAAGTGATATTCAGCTTAACTGTTCAGGATAAAAAATTTCCTTGAAAACCTCACCAACTTCCACATATATTCCAACTTGGACCATGTCAAAGTCATGGCATAATTCCACCGGTTTCAGGAAAGCTTCAAAATTAGACGACTATCGTATGCCAAGGACGTTGAATAGAAGTTCCTTTGTGTTTGATGTAGGACTTAGTTGAGATATTTTTCATCTGGTGTGGTTAAGAAAATTACTAATCCTGGAATTAATCACTCTCAATTTCGTTATTTGCATTAAGTTTTTGTTCTCTCGATAGAGTTGTGCTGAATTTCCATTTGCGTCAAGTTTTTGTTCTCTCGACAGAGTTCTGCTTTGCATTGAGTTTTTGTTCTCTTGACAGAGTTCTGCTTTGCATTGAGTTTTTGTTCTCTCGACAGAGTTCTGCTGAATTTCCATTTGCATTAACTTTTTGTTCTCTCAATAGAGTTCTGCTTTGCATTGAGTTTTTGTTCTCTCGACAGCGTTCCGCTGAATTTCCATTTGCATTAAGTTTTTGTTCTCATGATAGAGTTCTGCTGAATTTCCATTTGCATTAACTTTATGTTCTCTCATTAGAGTTCTGCTTTGCATTGAGTTTTTGTTCTCGACAGAGTTCCGCTGAATTTCCATTTGCATTGAGTTTTTGTTCTCTCGACAGAGTTCTGCTGAATTTCCATTTGCATTAACTTTTTGTTCTCTCATTAGAGTTCTGCTTTGCATTGAGTTTTTGTTCTCTCGACAGAGTTCCGCTGAATTTCCATTTGCATTAAGTTTTTGTTCTCATGATAGAGTTCTGCTGAATTTCCATTTGCATTAACTTTTTGTTCTCTCATTAGAGTTCTGCTTTGCATTGAGTTTTTGTTCTCTCGACAGAGTTCCGCTGAATTTCCATTTGCATTGAGTTTTTGTTCTCTCAATAGAGTTCTGCTGAATTTCCATTTGCATTAACTTTTTGTTCTCTCATTAGAGTTCTGCTTTGCATTGAGTTTTTGTTCTCGACAGAGTTCCGCTGAATTTCCATTTGCATTGAGTTTTTGTTCTCTCGACAGAGTTCTGCTGAATTTCCATTTGCATTAACTTTTTGTTCTCTCATTAGAGTTCTGCTTTGCATTGAGTTTTTGTTCTCTCGACAGAGTTCCGCTGAATTTCCATTTGCATTAAGTTTTTGTTCTCTCGACAGAGTTCTGCTGAATTTCCATTTGCATTAACTTTTTGTTCTCTCATTAGAGTTCTGCTTTGCATTGAGTTTTTGTTCTCTCGACAGAGTTCCGCTGAATTTCCATTTGCATTGAGTTTTTGTTCTCTCAATAGAGTTCTGCTGAATTTCCATTTGCATTAACTTTTTGTTCTCTCATTAGAGTTCTGCTTTGCATTGAGTTTTTGTTCTCTCGACAGAGTTCCGCTGAATTTCCATTTGCATTGAGTTTTTGTTCTCTCGACAGAGTTCTGCTGAATTTCCATTTGCATTAACTTTTTGTTCTCTCATTAGAGTTCTGCTTTGCATTGAGTTTTTGTTCTCTCGACAGAGTTCCGCTGAATTTCCATTTGCATTGAGTTTTTGTTCTCTCAATAGAGTTCTGCTGAATTTCCATTTGCATTAACTTTTTGTTCTCTCATTAGAGTTCTGCTTTGCATTGAGTTTTTGTTCTCTCGACAGAGTTCCGCTGAATTTCCATTTGCATTGAGTTTTTGTTCTCTCAATAGAGTTCTGCTGAATTTCCATTTGCATTAACTTTTTGTTCTCTCATTAGAGTTCTGCTTTGCATTGAGTTTTTGTTCTCTCGACAGAGTTCCGCTGAATTTCCATTTGCATTGAGTTTTTGTTCTCATGATAGAGTTCTGCTGAATTTCCATTTGCATTAACTTTTTGTTCTCTCATTAGAGTTCTGCTTTGCATTGAGTTTTTGTTCTCTCGACAGAGTTCCGCTGAATTTCCATTTGCATTGAGTTTTTGTTCTCTCAATAGAGTTCTGCTGAATTTCCATTTGCATTAACTTTTTGTTCGCTCAATAGAGTTCTGCTTTGCATTGAGTTTTTGTTCTCTCGACAGAGTTCCGCTGAATTTCCATTTGCATTGAGTTTTTGTTCTCTCAATAGAGTTCTGCTGAATTTCCATTTGCATTAACTTTTTGTTCTCTCATTAGAGTTCTGCTTTGCATTGAGTTTTTGTTCTCTCGACAGAGTTCCGCTGAATTTCCATTTGCATTGAGTTTTTGTTCTCTCAATAGAGTTCTGCTGAATTTCCATTTGCATTAACTTTTTGTTCTCTCATTAGAGTTCTGCTTTGCATTGAGTTTTTGTTCTCTCGACAGAGTTCCGCTGAATTTCCATTTGCATTGAGTTTTTGTTCTCTCAATAGAGTTCTGCTGAATTTCCATTTGCATTAACTTTTTGTTCTCTCATTAGAGTTCTGCTTTGCATTGAGTTTTTGTTCTCTCGACAGAGTTCCGCTGAATTTCCATTTGCATTGAGTTTTTGTTCTCATGATAGAGTTCTGCTGAATTTCCATTTGCATTAACTTTTTGTTCTCTCATTAGAGTTCTGCTTTGCATTGAGTTTTTGTTCTCTCGACAGAGTTCCGCTGAATTTCCATTTGCATTGAGTTTTTGTTCTCTCAATAGAGTTCTGCTGAATTTCCATTTGCATTAACTTTTTGTTCGCTCAATAGAGTTCTGCTTTGCATTGAGTTTTTGTTCTCTCGACAGAGTTCTGCTGAATTTCCATTTGCATCAAGTTTTTGCTCTCTTGATAGATTTCTGCTGAATTTCCAAAATATCTATTGAAATGAGCAAGGCTGAGTTATGTACGTTATGTCATTACCCCGAGTTTTAGTAAATAAACGAGATAGACTCTCTTCAAGTGTCACAGATTTTTCGACAGGATAAGCCAACGTCTATTCCGAATTCTATTTTTCCAAAACCTCATCATGAAATAATTAATACTACTTAGCTCGTTGACTTGTTACCGATGCAATGTTCTCATTATTCATTAGATCAAACTCAGCAACCGCAAGGAACCCGGAAATTCCATGAACGAAAAAATGGCAGTTTTTCGATAACGAACAGACATATTTGATGCATCAGAGGACTGGGTTCTCCACGAGAAAATCGGATATTAAAAGCCGAAGTGAATGTAGCGCTACATTGGGGACGCGATGCACCTCCCCAATAGCGTGTTTTGCCAGCGGACAATCATTTCAATCCGGTCGCCAGTTAAGCTTCGTTGAACCCTTTTGCCCGATGCTTCGCGGCTTCAGTGATAATTTATCGGCTGGCCAAAGGTTTAAAGGTCGCTCATGAATGGCAGCGGCGTCAATGACCTTAGATGTCAGGATGCCAGATAACTTATAATCAATCATGAATGGCAGAGGCAAGGGACAGTAACATTGCCATATCAAGCAGGACAATACCTTAGAGACTACCATATTACATATGATCGGTGCCCAAGCCCCCTCTTCACCCAAGCTAGGACCAAGGAGGGCTAGGCAATCGCTGCTGATGACTCAGCAGATAGACCTATAGGCTCCCCCAAAACCCCCAATCCTTAGCTCACAAGGACAGTGAGGTTGCAACGACCAAAGGAACTAAGGAGTCTGAACAGGACTTGAATCCCAGTCTGGCAATCCCCAGGCAAGGACGCTACCACCAGGCCACCACAACCCTTAAACAAATAAAAGAAGGATCTGTAACAGGCGGCTGCTAGTATTTATCTAGAAACACCGCTCTTTGATAAAGAGTTTGATCCCTCCGGCAAGAGAAGTTTTTAACCGAAGAGGTTTTCTGGATCCAGGAAAGAAAGTGATTAGATTCTGAGAGAGAGAGAGAGAGAGAGAGAGAGAGAGAGAGAGAGAGTAATGATGTTTGACCTACAGCATCTTGAGAATTAGAAAAGTAAGTGAGATTGAATGAGTAAATGCCCTAAATAGCTATCATGAGAGAGAGAGAGAGAGAGAGAGAGAGAGAGAGAGAGAGAGAGAGAGAGAGAGAGAGAGAGCATTTATATAGATTTGAACTTCTGAAGTTCAGCCAATTTAATTGTCAGGTTAGGAGGATCATTCCACAATCTG
>NC_090737.1:13840534-13845534 GCF_036898095.1 Palaemon carinicauda
CGGCAACGGGATTCATTTTCCCAGGGACGTATTGGAGGGTGCAATTGTATTCAGCCACGGCGGAGAGATGTCGGCGTTGACGGGCGGACCAGGCGTCAGACTGTCGAGTGAAGGCGTGCACCAGAGGCATGTGGTCTGTGCGAATGACGAAGGGCGTACCTTCTAAGAAATGGCGAAAGTGACGGACAGCCAGGTGCACCGCCAGCAATTCTCGATCGAAGGTAGAATAACCCGATTCTGCCTTGGACAGTTTTCTGCTGAAGAAGGCCAATGGGCGGGGCGAGCCTTTGACCACCTGCTCGAGTACTGCACCAATAGCGACGTCGCTGGCATCGGTGGAGAGAAGGAGAGGGGCGTGTGGGATAGGAAAAGTGAGAGCCGCAGCAGTTGATAGGGCCTTCTTTGCATTGCAGAAGGCCGCTTCTTGAAGGGGACCCCACTTCAAGTCCTTTGGCTTGCCCTTGAGGGAGGCGTAGAGGGGAGCAAGAGTGGCGGCAATGGCTGGCAGAAAGCGGTGATAATAGTTGATCATGCCCAAGAATTCCTGCAGAGCTTTGACGGTCGAGGGCGTGGGGAAATTCTGAACGGCTGCTACCTTCTCAGGGAGGGGATGGACTCCTTCAGGAGTGATACGGTGCCCTAAGAACGACACTTCGTTGGCGCCAAAGGTACACTTGTCGTACCGGACTACAAGGCCGTTTTGTTGCAGGCGGTCGAGCACGATGCGCAGGTGACGGAGGTGTTCCTCTTTTGAGGAGGAGAACACAAGTATGTCGTCCACATAACATACACAGAAAGGGAGGTCCCCTAAGATGCCATCCATGAGACGTTGAAACGTTGCCCCAGCATTACGAAGGCCAAAACAGGAGTAATTGAAGGTGTATGTGCCAAACGGAGTGGTGATGGCGGTCTTGGGGATGTCTTCTGGGTTCATAGGCACCTGATAATACCCCTTCAGGAGGTCGAGCGTAGAGAAAACCTTTGCTTTGTGCAGGTAGGAGGTTACATCGGCAATGTTTGGGAGGGGGTAGTGATCCGGTTCTGTTTGCATGTTCAGGCGCCTGTAATCCCCGCACGGACGGAGGGAGCCGTCTTTCTTCAGAACGATGTGTAAGGGTGACGCCCATGGGCTGGAGGCCTTTTGGCAAAGGCCCATTTTCTCCATTTCGGCGAACGTCTGTTTGGCGGCTGCCAATCGTTCCGGTGCCAGACGTCTGAATTTTGCGAAGACTGGGGGTCCCGTCGTCTTGATATGGTGATAAATACCGTGCTTAGCGGGAACCGTGGGCGTTTGGCGAAGCTCTGGACGGAAAACTTCCGGGTACGACGTGAGGAGGTGGGCGTAGGCATCCGTGGGTACGCTGATGTGGAGAGCGAGGTTAGAGGGGGCGGGTTGAAGAGGTGTCGACAAGTACGAGTCCGCGTTGACCAATCGTCGGTGGGCGACATCGACCAGAAGGTGGAAATGAGAGAGGAAATCCGCACCGAGGATTGGCATTGTGACGTCAGCAACGAGAAACTTCCAATTGAATTTACCGTTTCCGAACGATAATGTGAGGCTCTCGTAACCGTAGGTGGGTATCGCAGATCCGTTGGCAGCTACCAAGCGGACGTCGGCAGATGTAGACAGACTACGTTGTGCCTTGAAGAGTTTCCTTGGCAAAAGAGAACGACAAGCACCCATGTCTACCAAAAATCGCACGCCCGTTCCTGCATCCTGTAAAAAGAAAAGATTAGAAACATGGGAGGCCACCGCCACAAGCGATGGCCTACTTACACGTTTTTTGGCCACTGACAATCTTTGGCACATTTCTTCGCGGTTGCCCCGAATCTGAAGTGGTAGTAGCAAAACTGCGGTGGATGGGAGGTAGTAAGTGGCTGTAGAAGTCGTTCGTTGGGGCGCGAGCGATTGGTGGGTGGTGGGCGGCTTTGTCGCCGCTTCGGCACGTCACGGGGTAGGCGTGTGTGTCCTACGGCATTCATGTCAGCTTCGGTGTACGTTGAATAGGCATCCTCGTCGTCAGGGGTGGAGGCGTTGATGGAGGTCTTGAAGTGGCTGTCCATAAGGGCGTCGGCTTTGGTCATCAAGTCCTTTATGGGTAAACTATCGACATCGGGTATGGCAGCGCGCACAGGTTCAGGTAAACGGCGTATCCAAAGGGCACGGAGTAGGTTCACCTCACGAGGAGAGCCGTCTGCGGCAGGTTGAAGGCGAGCGATACTGGTCATTTCCCTGAGGGCAAGCGAAGCCCTTTGGTCCCCCAACGGTTGTTGCAAGAGCTGAAAAAGCTTTGCTATACGGGCGGCTGGCGACGGCGAGTACTGTTGCAGAAGGTATGATTTGAGGTCGTCATACGCTATTGGGGTGTCTCCTTGTTCACAAAGCCAGTCGGATATTTCTGGGAAGGTGTCCTCGGGTATCGCCGCGAGAACATAATCCGCTTTGGTGGTTGAGCGAGTCACGCCCCTGATACGAAACTGGACTTCTGCGCGCTGAAACCAAGCAAACGCCTCTCCGCTGGCAAACGATGAAAGTTTGAATGGAGAGGCCGTAGCGCCAACTGCCGTAGAGTCCGTCATAGTACCAACGATGGAGGGGCGAGGGGGTGGGGGTGGAAGGCGGTGGAAGCGAGTCGACTTCCGGGGTCACCAATGTGACGGACCGAGAGAGGAGTTGTGAAATCAAAGGCAGATTGGAAACGACTGAGTTATATTGTTGCGGAACACTCTCCTTATATACAAAACCTCAAGGCAACAGGACATGACAAGTTCACAAGACAGACAAAATCACAGAGGAAAAACCAGACTTGAATTTTCATGTTCGTTTTAGTGCGAGGGAAGAGCGAAGATACAACCATAATATATACAAAAGGAATTATGTACAATTGTGTGAAACACGGTTGGTACACTACGATATCGCAGTTCGAGGAGCTAATGGTAAAAAGTTAAACGAAACCGATCAGTTGATATCATCATGGCGCCCAGAAATTTTCTAACGATTGCAGTAATATTATTATTATTATTACTTTCTAAGCCACAACCCTAGTTGGAAAAGCAGGATGCTATAAACCCAGAGGCCCCAATAGGGAAAATAACCCAGTGAGGAAAGGAAACAAGGAAAAATTAAATATTTTAAGAACAGTAATATTAAGATGAATATTTCCTATATAAACTATAAAAACTTTAACAAAACAAGAAGAGAAATTAGATAGAATATCGTGCCCGAGTGTACCCTCAAGCAAGAGAACTCTAACCCTAGACAGTGGAAGACCATGGTACGGGGTATTACGTGAATTGTAGAATTCTGCTACTACCACACGATGAACAAAGCCGATTTTTATTCTCTTGAGGCTTGTTGGACCCAAAATTTCTTAGCAAGAGCATGTCTTAATTGGAGCCGACATCTTGTTTGTTTACATCTAACGTCATGCACAAGGTTTATACGCGCTGCTTCCCGTCCAGTAGGAAAGCTAATATCTCCAGCAACAACATCTCGTGCTTTCCATTTTGGGCAGCTGCTGGCGAAAAAAAAGCCTAGTGTGATTCCAGCTTTATCTTTATATGACATGTTATTTCCTCGCCCGATTTTATTTGTTGTGTATAGAGAAACGAATAAACTAAGGCAAACGTCAATTTCTAAGATGGAGAACCTGACGAATAAGAATAAGGAAACGATGTCGTCGAAACGGCTTAATTAATGGTGTTCAGCTGACATTTCCCTCAGTCACAGAATGCTACCGCCTGACATTCCATCGGCTGACCTTTGGGGCCAGAGATTCTTCCGAAATTCATTAGTATTTATATATAAATATTTGCATATTATATCTGTAGGATACAATTGGTCATTCACTAATCTCCTGTAGTTTTGCATTTAAGGTTTAAAGGCCACTCATGAATGGCAGAGGCAAGGTACAGTAATATTGCCCTATCAAGAAGGACAACGCCCTAAAGACTGACCATATTACATATGATCAGCGTCCAAGCCACCTCTCCATCCAAAATAGGACCAAGGAAGGTCAGGCAATGGCTGCTGATGACTCAGCAGATAGACCTATAAGCTTCTCCAAACCCCCATCCTTAGTTCATAAGAATGGTGAGGTTGCAGCGACCAGAGGAACTTAAAGACTCTGATTGGGACTCGAACCCCAGTCTGGCAATCACCAGGCAAGGACGCTTAAAGTTTTATTAGAATCCATCTATATTTCTGGTGGAGGAGAAGTCTCTTGGTTGGATCTGAGGCTAAAAACAGACTTTTAAGAAAACGCAGCATTGGTTTACTATGGAAGAGCTATGCTACCATTATTATTATTATTATTATTATTATTATTATTATTATTATTAGCCAAGCTACAACCCTAGTTGGAAAAACAAGATGCTATAAGCTCAAGGGCTCCAACAGGAAAAAATAGCCCAGTGAGGAAAGATAATAAATAGACGATATAAGAAGTAATGAACAATTAAAATATAATATTTGAACTTTTGAAGTTCAACTGATTCAACTACCCGATTAGGAAGATCATTTCACAACTTGGTCACAACTGGAATAAAACTTCTAGAATACTGTGTAGTATTGAACCTCATGACGGAGAAGGCATAACTATTAGAATTAAGTGCATGCCTAGTATTACGAACAAGATGGAACCAATATAAAATAGAGACCTATGGTTAGCTAAATACTTGAAGTCATAGAAAATTGCCTTATCAGTAACGTTATGCTTCTTGAAGTCCCTTAGAAAATGGGTTTCATACCCTTAATTGTAGCCTCGATAATTTATAAATAAAGATCAATTAATCTATCCTCGGGAGAAACGGGGTGTTAGAATCATAAAGAGCACTTACCAAGAACTAATTTTCCTAGATATCGTTGGAAACTCGGCCGAATTACAAAATTTCTTTACAGGAGTCGAAACCGAATTCAGCTCAACAATATGCCAACAAATCGTGTTGTTCCTTGGACAAGACGGCGTTTCAAGTCAGCTGTTGCAATCTTCGTCGAAACA
>NC_090737.1:13848034-13863034 GCF_036898095.1 Palaemon carinicauda
TTGGTACCAGTTATACACTGATTGGTAAAAAATTGTACACTGATTTAGTACCAGATGTTCACGGATTTGGTACCAATTGTACACTAATTTAGTACCAGTTGTATACGGATTTGGTACCAATTGTTCATCGATTTGGTACCACTTGTACATGGATTTGGTACCAGTTGTACATGGATTTGGTATCAATTGTACACTGATTTGGTACCACTTGTACATGAATTTGGTACCAGTTGTACACGGATATAGTACCAATTGTACACTGATTTAGTACCAGTTGTACACGGATTTGGTACCAATTGTACATTGATTTGGTACCACTTGCACATGGATTTGGTACCAGTTGTAAACAGATTTGGTACCACTTGTAGACTGATTTGGTACCAGTTTTACACTAATTTTGTACTAGTTGTACACGGATTTGGTACCAGTCGTACACTGATTTGGTACCAATTGTACGCTGATTTGGTACCAGATGTTCACGGATTTGGTACCAGTTGTACACAGATTTGGTACCACTTGTAGACTGATTTGGTACCAGTTTTACACTAATTTTGTACTAGTTGTACACGGATTTGGTACCAGTCGTACACTGATTTGATACCAATTGTACGCTGATTTGGTACCAGATGTTCACGGATTTAGTACCAATTGTACACTGATTTAGTACCAGTTGTACACGGATTTGCTAAAGGATGTACAACGTTTAGCAAGTGGAAAAGAAAGATTTTACCAGAGTTTTGTAGCTGTGTATACAAGCGTATTTTTTCTTTACAAGTGTTGATATTTTTTCTTTGCCCAAAATTTAAAAGACAAGAAGTGTTTTTTCTTTATAGTTGAAATAAAATTCAGTGAAGAAGGATTTATTTTGCTCTTGTCAAGTTTCTCGCAAGCCTTTGCATATTCAACTATCTTTCTTTTAAATGTTTCTATATGCCATTCTAACTTTTTTTATCTTTTAGTTCCTGCATTACTTTTGTGTTATATCCCGTCCTATATTTCACTGTTTTTATTGGCATCTTTTTATTTTTTTTTTTTTTTGGTCTAAAGTTTCTCTATCTGTCAATATTTGAGATTGTATCTTGCTTAATTCTTATTAGTTAATCGAATATCTTGTTCATTATCTTCATACTGTATTTACTTATACGATTCGTAATAAGTTCTTGCCATAACAAGTGTCTCTATTACCGTTACATCATAGTTGTTAATTAATAAGTCTCTTTATTCCAATGAGTGTTTTTATTTCTTTTTGTATCTCTCCGACCTTTTATCGGTTTCTTTTTATTATTATATTTGATATTCCACAGTTTATTTTATCTTGCCATCACCATCATTGTTATTTCACCAATGAATGGAACCAAAAATATGCCATTGATTCCCACCCCTTTTACCATAAGATTCATTATTTTGAGTTTGAAAAGTATTTAAAGACTTAGAGAGAGAGAGAGAGAGAGAGAGAGAGAGAGAGAGAGAGAGAGAGAGAGAGAGAGAGAGAGAGAGAGAGAGAGAGAGAGATTAAGTAGTGGAATGGTTATTTAAATGTAAATGAGATATGAAAAAAATGAGATTTATTTCTAAATATTCCCTTTGGTTTAAAATCTTATTAGAGTTAAAGGGATATAAGCTATATTTTATTATATATTTAACATTGTCCTGAGTATGAGAGAGAGAGAGAGAGAGAGAGAGAGAGAGAGAGAGAGGAACGGTTATCTAAATACAAATAAGATATGAAATAAATTTAATAAGTTAAAAAGAAAATACATTTTCGCTTAAGCTTTCAAAATCTTATCTGAGATAAAGTGGTATAAGCTATATTTTATATTTTTAACATAGTCCATGGTATGAGAGAGAGAGAGAGAGAGAGAGAGAGAGAGAGAGAGAGAGAGAGAGAGAGAGAGAGAGAGAGAGTATTTTGGGAAATTTTCTGACCGCCCCTCATCAACTCTGCGTAATCATCTGTTGATGAGTAATATGAGTTACATCACCAGGTAATGAATTACCTGATTAGAATGTTGCATTGCATTACCTCGTTATTATTATTATTATTATTATTATTATTATTATTATTGTTGTTGTTGTTGTTGTTGTTGTTGTTGTTGTTGTTGTTATTATTATTATTATTATTATTATCATTATTATTATTTTTATTATTATTATTGTTATTATTATTATTATTATTATTATTATTATTGTTATTATTATTATTATTACTTGCTAAGCTACAACCCTAGATGGAAAAGCAGGGTGCTCCAACAGGGAAAATATCCACTAGTGTTTAGTCTTTCAAATAGCCATGCAGATTTTATCGTAGTGACGAGAAAAAAAAAAAAAACTTTTGGCGAATACCCGATTTACCTTACTTTTGAAAATAGAAATCAGGAATTATTTCTTGTTTACTAAATAAACAAAATTTCTATAAATACTTAGTACTGTAGAAGCAGAAAAATTATGCTTCATAAAACCAGAACACATAACCTTGTGCTAATTTATTAGGAAATCTCAATTGATTTGTAGATCATTAATGTTTTTATTTATGGTGTTAGGCGATAATTTCAGACTTCCTTCATTTCTGTTAAAGTTTTAATAGTTTATAAAGGAGATTTTTATTTTAATGTTACTGTTCCAAAGATATTTTATTTTCCTTTGTTCCTTTCCTTACTGGGCTATTTTCCTTGTTGAATCCCCTGGGCTTATAGCATCCTGCTTTTCCAACTAGGGGTGGTAGCTTAGCAGGTAATAATAATAATAATAATAATAATAATAATAATAATAATAAAGATTCCAAAATTTATTTAAATATTTGTTAATTTAGAAAATTTGGGGCTTTTTTTTTTAAAGCTTTCTACCTTTTGTTAGTCTTTCCTCTGGAAGTTCTTTGATATATCGTATTTTAGATATGAATAAACTAAGAAAATTCACGCCTGTTCAATTCGTGCTCACTTCATACCATGACGTTTTAATTCTTGCATAAAATTTTCCTCGTGTTGAAAACTTTTTTTTTTTTTTTTTTTTTTTTTTTTGAAAATTTCACTTTTGAAACCTTTTTTTGAAAATTTCACTTTTGAAACCTTTTTTTTTTTTGAAACTTTCACTTTTGAAACCTTTTGTTTTGTGAAAATCTTTTTTAATCCACATACAATTTTTTAAATGGCCTTTTTCTGAAAACAAGACAAAATAACATGCAGCTAAATAGGAAAAATTAAATGCTAATTTTTCCGCCATTAGTGGCTACGTTGCTGAACTCCACTATTCAGAAAAGGCAAATCCAGTTCAGTTTAATCAAATATAATCTGGGGATTGACCTTTGCCTTACAAAATCTGGCATTGTTTCAGGAGAGCATTACGGCTGGATTAATGAAGCACAATTCAAAATTGCCAGAATGTATAACTGAATAGAGATTTTATAGAAATCCACTGCAATACCTGTACAAATTTCATAAAAGCCGATTTATGTTCATTACGCCAGTATTGTATTTGGAATCATGTGGATTAATTTTTTGGTTAAAAATTTTCCACTCATGCCATAACTTGGAATGTTGTGGTTTCTCATTGAAATCTACACATAAGTATATTTGTTTATATATATTTACAACCAGCAGACCTGCATTAGCATGATTTACGTCTGCCGCTTGGATTGCAGTAATTAAACCTTTCTTTAAATAAGCACGAAACATAACTACCTGAAGAATGCTAATCCATGTATAATTTTGCGTGAAAGACCTGGCAAAGGACATAGAAGTAAGAAAAACAACGATGGATGAAGTATGTAGATCTTATCAAGTATGGAAAATATTACTGCAAATATTCCAAGTTATAGTTTGTTTAAAAACTCGATACCTTAACCACAAAAAGAATCAAATCTTCTTTTTGCAAAAAAAAAAAAAATAAATAAAAAAAAATAATAATAATAATAATTGCAGTTAACCCTCGATATTCGTGGGTTGTACCTTTGCGGATTTGGTCAGTCGTGATACAGAGAACCATATAGTGTATTAAATAGAAATTCACCCATTCACAGTTTCTCGATAAGTACTCTCGCAGCCCGACGATTTCAAATTGAATCCGCTTCCTTGCACCCGTCCTGCTTCGCACTTTTTCCCACTCTGCACTGCACAGCACCTTATCTCATGCTGACTCAGTTTCACTCTTGCATTATCTCTTCTCACGTGTGCATCTCCCACTTCAGTCCTGTTTGTGGTGAATCACGTTTTGATGCAAAGAAATGTAAGGTAAAAACCCTGTACATATCCAGTATGTTTACAGTGATTTTAGTATAGTGTGATACATACATTACAATACCCCATGTGTCCAACAGTTGGCTGCACAAGGGTTGCATCATGCTTCAGTCTTAATCTGTAGAACTTCATAAGTAAACGGTTAGTGGTGTTGTAGTGATAGTTTTTTTTATGTGATTTTTATTGCATTAGGGTATCCATTGTGTATTAGTGTTATTATTGTATTAAGAACTATACAGTACTGTATACAAAATCCCGTACATTTGCAGTAGTAATATAGGAAATTATAGGCTACGTGTGCTGTGAGTTAGAACAGTGTGAACCAACCTGCCAATAAACAGTGATCATATACGAATGTTGCCTTAGCTAGTTAAGCTGTACTGTAGTGATACTACTGTACATATATTAGAGTAATATACTCCACAGTATCAGTGAGTGTTGTTAGATAGGAACAACATTGTTTTGATGTTACATTATTTACGTATAATGGTGGAGATGACTTGTGTTATGTGATTTACGCACGTACGTACAGTACACTTGTGTACAGTTACTGAAGTATGTTCATACAGTAATACAATACTTATACTGTGATAGAGACCACTTACAAATAATATTAAGCAGGACAGTGGGTGATTTAGTGTGTTATCGACCGCGCTTAGTTAATGGGCAGGGATTTGGTAGGTTATGTGTAGCTTACCCTATAGTTAATTCTTTTTAGTAAGGCAGATTTGCATCGACTCGCAAGGGTGTCCTTTTAGCTCGGAAAAATTTCCTGATCGTTGATAGGTTGGACAAGATAATTCTAACCAATCAGATAGCAGGAAACTTTTCCGAGCTATAATGCGCCTCATTAAAAAAAAAAATTGAGTATAGAACAGCAAGTATTCGCGGATTCTCGATTTTTGCGCCTGTCTCTGTTATTTAACCACAGTATAAGGAAGGTTGACTGTATATTTTTTGGGGGGTGATGTGACTTGGACCACAGGAGATCCCTTTGTTTTGTTTGCTTGCTTGAAGCTTGACTCTACTAACTTCTTTAAGGAATAGGCATTGCCTGGTTATTTTTATTACTAAAGTTTTCTATACTCACTTTGGTAGGTATGCATAATAGTTTTGATTTCTTCTGAAACTAAGGTGCTGTAGTCGTGCCAATTTTAATTTTTACTTGGTAAGTTTACCCATTTAGTCAACATTTGTGCATATGTGTGACATGTTTTATTTCCCGCTGTAAGTTTTGATAGCGAGGGGCCTTGTGCGCTGATGATATATCTACTGTATATGGTCAGTCTCTAGGGCATTGTCCTGTCCCTTGCCTCTGCCATTCGTTAGCGACCATTAAACCTGTGGTTGTATTTTGAGTCGCATATTTAGTTAGTTTGTTCATAGATTTGACAGTGAGATAGCTGAATAGTCCTTAATTCTTAAATGACAGTATAGCATATGTCAAAATGAGATTAAATGGATTTTATTTTTACAATAAACTGTCTTAGATAACTTTGCCTTTTATCGTTTTAGATAACTTTGCCTTTTATAATTTTTAGATAAATTTGCCTTTCATTATCTTAAATAACTTGGCCTTTTATCATTTTAGATTAATTTGCCTTTTATCAATATTCAAAACTTTTTATTATTCATTTGAAGCCAGTCTTATAGAACATCAACTTGTAAGACTAGCTTATACAATATAAAATACCCTTATATGAAGAGAGTCAAATGATATTGAATGAAGCGTAACGGTAATCTTGTATATTTAAATCTATTATATAAAACAATCGAAAGAGCTATAACAAACTGTTAATACACATGAAAATTGCCAAGAAAACCAAAGAAATAAGTTAAGAAAGCAACACATGAAAAAGGGAAATCGTAGAAGTCCAAATTCCTTCGACCAAACTACCGAGAGAGCATTTTGTACCAAGTAAAAGTAGCCGTAATGAGAATGAACAGTAATAGGTTGTTCTCCATGTAGAACGAACAGTGCAGAAACTCTTTCGAATAAAGAAATATCCGATTATTCACCTAAAGCTCTAGACGAAATGTCTGCATATACACAAATTACATTTGTATTATTATTATAATTATTATTAGTAGTAGTGGTATTATTATCATCATCATCATCATCATCATCGTTATTATTATTATTATTAGTAGTAGTAGTAGTAGTAGTAGTAGTAGTAGTATTAGTAGTAGTAGTAGTATTAGCTAAGCTACAACCCTAGTTGGCCATAATCCCAAGGGCTCCAGCAGGGAAAAAATAGCCTACTATGAGATTCAGGGCCTCTGTAACACGGTTTTTTCGCAATAATTTTTCATCTATGAATTTCATAAATATAACGCTTCTTCAGAATGCACATTATATCTACACATAAATTTTGACTATATTCTGCATTACGTAGGTTGAATAAATTTGGTACTTATAATGTAAAAGTGACGTTTTTTGAAGACAGGCCAACTTACTCAGAGAAAAGGTTTCGAACGCACTCGTTACGTAACTTATGACGGCATTTCTTCCCTCTTTCTCTATCGATGATTGGCTGTACGTAACGAAGGCTATAGCTCTGCCAACAATGACACAAAAGTTTAAATAAAAACAAAGCAGTACACCTTTATGAACAATGAAACCTCTCTACTGATAATTGTCATAATGAAAAAACCAAGAAAATTTGTTAATAAATACAAAAACACTTCGATTATTAGTCTAACTCCCAAAATAAGTTTCCTAAAAAATTACAGTTTACTTTATAGGTCACAATCAGATTGACAAGGTGTAGGGAATAGTTGGTAATTTTCAAAAACGTAGTAGACAAGCTTGATTTGATAACTGCTATATCCAATGTCAAGCAATTTTTATTTATTGTCCATCTACCTACCTATTTACTGTAAAAAAAAAAAAAAAAATAACAAGGAAAAAAAAATAGCTGGTACCGTATTTTGGCTTTAAACCTTCACCAATAATTATCGTCAGAATGATGACTTCATGAGGCTCCACCCACTTTGGCCTCATTATAATTCAGGATAACACTGAAGGCTATCATGGGCATTGTTGGATCAGAAAATTTAGATTCTGGCTATAAAAACTCATTTCTCGAGTAGTTGTAAAAAGTGCTAAATGATCCTCAAGGATCCCAGCAGTTGCCCTAAACGTTTAATTCATGTATACTACTGTTGTGGCACTACTGCTACAGTAGTATTACTACGCTAGCACAGATATCGTTCCGCCATTCATAAAGCCTTTGTCATGTTTTTTCACTGTGCAATAAGCCATGGCCTCCTCAGAAATTAAGTTTAACATTAGATGATAGGTTATTTCATTAAGCTGACAAATTATGGCAACTGGGTATGTTATTGCCGATGTTGAAGCTAAAGATAAAGTATGGTATCATTCCTTCATTGCATTATCATCTTTACTACTATTTGTTTTGCTACATGTAGTAATTATTTTAAAGGATAAATGAATTATGTTCACTTTACTTCTATAAATTCCCATTAGATGTACAAATAAAACTCCTAAAACTATTCATGATTTATTTACAAAATGCAGTCATGCCCAAAACATAGCCAACACGGTCGTACGGCCTAAGAAGAAGAAAAAAAATTATATCGGATGATCCGTTGGTCTGATGGAAAGTTTATCACAAAAATCTTATTTTAACAAAAATAGTTATATAAAGACTGTTTACATACAATCTCTCTCTCTCTCTCTCTCTCTCTCTCTCTCTCTCTCTCTCTCTCTCTCTCTCTCTCTCTCTCTCTCTCTTGGTGGCATAGTGAATAGTTAATGGAAATGTTCAAAAGCCTGAATGACATTACAAGTATAGAGTCCTTTCAATGACGTCACTGGGAATCGCCGGCGGCCATGCTGGAGGGCATACAAAGCGAAAACATGGCAGCTGCTACAGCGAATATGGACAATGAGAGCGACTTTGTCAAACAATTGTCGGGTGATGATAAGCGTTTTTACAAGCAGAAACTCGATCTAATTGATGGCCTAGATCCATACCAGATGCAGAATTCATTCAGTCAAAATATTGAGGATTTTCCCAGTATTTCATACATTGATATGGTGAACTACTTGGTAGGCTACTGTCGGCCAACCCAAAACATGAGTGGGCATACATTTCCATTGAATAATCTGCTTCCAGAATTCGTTGTTTTTCCCTTTAATGCTTTTAAGTCCAAAATTAGATAAACACTGGGCCAATGAAGAGAGTGTTTATAATTATAAAGCTAATATTGATCATTTAGCCTAACCTTGTGTATTATAATTTTTTATTGTCAAAATGTATGTAAAAGTTTTGCATTATAATGTCAAATCTTTATCAGTTCATGCCTAAACATTGTGTTTGTGTTTGGTTACAAATGCTATAATTTCTTATATAAATATAAACACATGATGGACAAACACTATTGTAATGCTCTTGGATGATCGTTTTGCCTCCTTGCAATTAAATGCGCAAGTTTAATTATTTTTTCAATGTTTCATATATAAGCTGAAGACCCCTTCGGGTTAAACCAGCTTTCAGATATTATTATTATTTATAATCAATGTTTATTCATCACATAGGCCTGTATGTCTGCACAATTTAATACACAAATTAAGATAAATATAAATATACACTTAATTATATATAGGCATGAGCACCTTGACGAAATAGAGACCTAGGTAAGTAGCCTTTGTTAATATAGCCAATATGGGCGCTTTTAATTTTTGTTTTGAAAATCTGAGATGCCCCTTTGATGTTTAAAAATTGAGATGCCCCTCCCCCACACACACTACACACTGAACTGACGATGATACTTGTCAAGTCACATATGCGATCGGATATAGCATGTTTACACAGGAATAATGATACTTTTAGGGCCTAGCCGAGACTGACCTGATATGAAATGATCAGAACAAATACGTGCCTAGGGTAGTGAGGATTCACATAGATCAGCCCGTGATATTCTGGTCAACCACAAGTCACGTCTGCACTTGGATAATTCCTCTGTATCTTTGTCCTGATTCTGAATAACTGCCGGTATTCGGTAGAAACTCTTGTCATCTCTTCGTCCTCGATTCCCACAGCCAGCAATAGCGCAAAAACTGGGCATTGTGTGAATGTGAATGTGATGAAATGGCTAAATATTCAACAGTTCAACCATAGCTACTCACTGAACGCGTCTTTGTTTGCCCTCCAAGATGGCGGACCGGAAGTTTGATGACGTGTATTGAAAGGACTCTATTATAATTATGTTACGTTAAATACAAATCAGACCATAAACATTGGATTTAAACTAGAAACTGAATAATTACCTATTCAGGCTATAGTAAATATGGCCACGAGCTTTCTCTTGACTGTATAAAGTTGCAAGTCCTAAGACAAATGCAGTTTTGCAACCACGGGGGCAATTCCAAATCCTGTTAGCCATTCTTGACTGTTACTGGGTTTCAGGGCAGATGGAACAAGGTGAATGGGTGTCTGGTGGATGGGTGGGGCAAAATTTTGTCAAAAGGTGTTTACATTGCTTACGTAATGAATGTTTTCGACTCTTGGCTTGTTATCACTGGCCATGGCGTCGGCCAGATCATTTTTACTCTATAAAAATTAAAACTATCGGCTTTAAGTTATTGAAAATGCTGACAAAATTTGTGTGTGGTTGTAAAATATACATATGTCAACTTTCAGCTACATCCGATGCTTTGATAAGGAGCGAAAAAACCGTGTTACAGAGGCCCTGAATCTCATAGTAGTAAGGAATAGAAATAAGGAAATAAACGATATAAGAAGTAATGAACAATTTAAATAAAATATTTTACAAACAAAAACGACATTAAAACAGATATTTCATATATAAACTATAAAAAGACTTATGTCAGCCTGTTTAAGATAAAAACATCTAGTGCATCTTTGAATTTTTGAAGTTCCACTGATTCAATTACCCGATTAGGAAGATCATTCCACAACTTGGTCGCAGCTGAAATAAAACTTCTAGAATACTGTGTAGTAGTGATATATTAAAGCACAGTAAAGAGAAACGAGATATTCTGCATATCGAAGAGTAATATGCAATTTTAAATAGAAGAAAAAGTAATTGCCTGTTTATTATTATTATTATTATTATTATTATTATTATTATTATTATTATTATTATTATTATTATTATTATTATTATTACTTGCCAAGCTACAACACCAGTTGGAATAGCAAGACGCTACAAGCCCAGGGGCACCCAACAGGGCAAACAGTCCAGTGAGGAAAGGAAACAAGAAAAAATAAAACATTTTAAGGACAGCAACAACAAAATACACATTTCCTTTATAAACTATAAAAAAAAACATTAAATGGTAATGAAAAAGCAATACGGGGAACACTTTCAGGCGAGATAAATGAATCGGATGAAAGGTGAATATTGGTATTAAAAGACTAGGAAATGAAAAGGGAGATGGGGCTGATTTATCAAAGCAAAAAGAGATGGGAAGGGTTGGGGGTGGCTGTGTAAAAGCACCCCTCAGTTCAATCACGTAAATGGAAAGAATGTAGATGGAAAATGGACGGGAACAGGAATGGGGAACGAAAAAAAAAAAAAATTGTTGAAATGGATACAGGAAGAAGATTTGAAGGAAGTATTGTAAATTCTTAGATATCGTTTAGTTTTTACGTTGACCAGGCTGACATGAGTCTTTTTATAGTTTATATAACATATCTGTTTTTGACGTTGTTAATAGTTTATATAGGACATATCTATTTTGACGCTGTTACTGTTTTTAGAATGATATATTGTTAATTTATTCTCATCATTTATTTATTACCTAATTTCCTTTCCTCACTGGGCTATTTTTCCCTATTGGAGCTCTTGGGCTTATAGCATCTTGCTTTTCCAACTAGGGTTGTAGCTTGGCTAATAATAATAATAATAATAATAAAAATAATAATAGTACCGAGTAGCAATGATATTGTACCGCACGTGTTTCATACACGGTCATACACTGTAATGCTATTGCTATATATATATATATATATATATATATATATATATATATATATACTGTGTATATGTGTGTATATATATATATATATATATATATATATATATATATATATTTATTTATATACATGTATATATATATGTATATATATATATATATATATATATATATATATATATATATATACATACATATATATATATATATATATATATATATATATATATATATATATATATATATATATATATATATATATACATACATATATATATATATATATATATATATATATATATCGCCCTCCCCGAACTGATAATACAACAACCTGTTTAAGCTCGCCATCGCATGTTTTAGATTGTTTGAACTTTTGTGACATTCTTGCTCTCAAATGTTTGTTTGTCAGCTCGTTACCTCGTCCAATATCTACTAATCTTTTGTAATAAGTTCGGCAATGCTTTCTTCATCTTTCTTTGAGACGAAATGTCAAGGAATGATTATATTTTCTTTAGTGAAATTATCGAATTATGTTAACGAAATATGTCCGTTCCAAACGTAATCAACTAAATTGATTTATGTTGATTATTTCTTCCAAAAGGCCGAAATGACAATAAGTCCTAAATTTTGGGTATTAAAATCCACAATTATATGCGTTGTATATTTAGAAATAGCTATTTCTAAATATAAAACGCACGTAATTGTGGATTTAAATACTCAAGGTAAGTCCTAAATTGTTATACAACTTTTTTTTTCTTAATTTAATGAAGCATCGGTGTTTGATACAAAAAATATGGGCAACGAAACTGACGCACTGTAATTCCCGTCTTAGTAAATGTCGGCAAAATAGAATTACGAAAGAGTCTCTTCCGCCAGACAATCTCATTATCCTATTGCGAACAAGTTGCCTGGTGGGAGTTCACTTTGCCTTTTTCCTCTTTGTGCACTAGCAGTGTGCTTTTTTTGCTATATCAAAGTCCCCACCATCTTTTTGGGGGAAGAAATTTCATTGCTTAATAATTGTGTTGCCTTGAAACCTTGGGATTTCAGATCGGAATTTTCGAGAAGTTATTTGGAAATAATTATTTTTTGCTCTTTACAACGATAGATGTAATAACATTCATAAGCTATGTCCTTGTAGGAGACACTATTTAACCCTTGACATCTTTTATATCCTTGTAGGAGACACCATTCGACTTTTATAACATTTAGTCTTGTAGGGGAAATCATTTAGCTTTTGTAATCTTTAGCCCGGTGAGACTTTTATAATCTTCAGCCCTGTAGGAGCCATATTTTGACTTTTGTAATCTTTAGCCTTGTATGAGATGTCATATAGCCCTTATAGTCTTTTACCTTGTAGGATACATCTCTTAACTTAAACAAGCTTTTGGTTTTGGGATATTAATTCGAGTAAGCTTTGGCCCTGTAGAAAACACCACTTATTATTATTATTATTATTATTATTGTTATTATTATTATTATTTGCTGAGCTACACCCCTAGTTGGAAAAGCAGGATGCTAAAAGCCCAGGGACTCCAACAGGGAAAATAGCTCAGTGAGGAAAGGGAACAAGGAAAAATGAAATAATTTAAGAAGAGCAACAATATTAAGATAAATATTACTTTATAAACTTTAAAAACTTAGCTTAACCAATCTTGGACCATAAAAGGAACACCCCTTACAGCGTAAGTTTCAGTAGTGATGGAGAAACAAAGTTTTGACCCTGTAAGTCTAGGTGACACTGTTCAACTTTTGTATGCTCTGGCAGTATAAAATACATTAAATACCTTAACTGAGTACTGGTCCTGAAGGTGAATAATTAACCTGAGCTTTGGCCTTGTAGGAGATACCATCTGAACTTTTTAAGCTTCTATGTCGTAGGAGACACCTAAGTTTCTCGAGCTTTGTTTCTTTACGAGAAATGCTCAACTTTTCTATGCCCGGGCCTGTAAGAGACACTAAATAACATGATCAAGTTTTGGCCCTGAAGATGACATGAACTTAACTAAGCTTTGGCCCTTGTAGGATACTTCTCTGAACTCTTGTAAGCGTTGGCCCGTTTAGAGACATCGCTTCAGTTTTTCAGGCTTTGGCCCCTCTGGAGACACTGCTCAACTTTTGTGTGATCTGGCCCTGTAAGAGACACTAAGTAATTTAATCAAGATTTGGCACTGATGGAAACCAATTAACTTAACGAAGCCTGGGTATGTAGGAGAAACCGGTCCACCTTTATAAGCTTTGGCCCTGTAGGACATATCCCTTGACTTTAGTTAGCTTGAGCCCTTTAGGAAACACCACTCAGCCTTTGTATAAGTTGGGACTCTGAGAGACGCCACACAGCTTTTGTAAGTTTCTGCCCTTTAGGACACCTATTATCTTAACTAAGCCTCGGTCCTGTAGGAAATACTGCCTAACTTTTGTAAGCTTCCGCCTGATAGGAGGCACCATTTAGGTTTTTTCTACTATGCCCGTTTAAAGGACACTCTTCAACTTTTGTAATGTTATTAACCTGTGTGTGTGTGTATGTATGTATATATATATATATATATATATATATATATATATATATATATATAAATATATATATATATATATATATATATATATATATGAATATGATAATTTTGCACTTTTATACGTGTTTTTCATATATATTCATATAAGCCTTATATACCTCCGAGGTAGAGAGAATCCCAATATTAAGAGGCATATGGGCTTATATGAATGTGTATATATACATACATACATATATATATATATATATATATATATATATATATATATATATATATATATGTGTGTGTGTGTGTGTGTATGTGTGTGAGTGTATTCCAATCTTGAATCATAAGTCTGTACAATTTTCCTTGGAGGCATCGTACGCGACTACCTCTCTGATAACTAGATTACACAAAAAAATACTGTCACGTTATTCTGTCTGGCTTCGTCCTTTGTTTTTACTGTCTCGCTTTCCAAAAACATGCCATGTTTGTTTCTTTCTTTACATCTGGCTGTAATATAGATGTATCGGTCTTATTTTTCGTTAAGCAAAATACTCAGAGGAGTATTTAATGTATATTTTAATATGCATTTATCGATGAATGTAGAATTAAATTAGTTCACTTAGAAATTATATTTCTTTATATAACTGCGCCATCAACAATTTCAAGTTCTGCACATAGTTTCAAATCATTATTATTATTATTATTATTATTATTATTATTATTATTATTATTAGCCAAGCTACAACTCTAGATGGAAAAGCAAGATGCTATAAGCCCAAGGGCTCCAATAGGGAAAAATAAAAACTGTAACAATCATTCTTCATGTGTTAATAAATTTTTATTTTTATGAAAATATCTGATTCTATTTTGGCAATGGTATTTCTAGAGAAATTAATTCCCATATCACACTTGTTTGCGTTATGTGTTAAAGGTTAAAGGTGTCTGGTTTCAGTTCCAGTTCCATCAGAATGGATGCTCACCAGAACGTCAGCCGGGCAAGCCCAATCCCCACTGTGGTGCCCTACCACAGCAGTGGCCTCCTCCAGTAAACAGCTTAAACTCACGGTCCCGGACGGAGATCGATCGGCTGCCATGCGAATGCTAGGAAAACACGTTACTACTGTACTAGCCAGGAGGCTTGTTACTAAATTGTAGCAAGTTGTTTTGGATTTCTTTATTTTAGATATCCTTCATATTTTTAGTGATGTTAAGGATCAGGTCACAGAAAGTTGAATAGCATTTGTAGTCCGACCGATGGGTGTGAATATTATTTTTATACATCGATCTGTTACCATTCACA
>NC_090737.1:13868034-13876041 GCF_036898095.1 Palaemon carinicauda
TGTCGAATTCAGGAATCTGTTCATAGACTTGAAATAAACCCATCTCCACCATGATAGCTGAATCGTGAGTTTGTAACACGTGGTTATTTTAAATGAACATATATCACAAGCACACGTGATTTTAATCAATGTAAATATCACCCACGAACGGCATTTAATACCGAATTCTATCTTGGGAAAATATATCCACTTGGAATTCATTTTATGGTAACAGCTTCTGGCCGGGTGGAGATTCGAACCCCAACCTCTGCGGCTGGAAGCTATGCCTACAGTGACTCTACCGAGTGAGCTATCAGAGAGATTAAAAGTTTATGACAAATCTCCATACATATTCCTGTCGAATTCAGGAATCTGTTCATAGACTTGAAATAAACCCATCTCCACCATGATAGCTGAATCGTGAGTTTGTAACACGTGGTTATTTTAAATGAACATATATCACAAGCACACGTGATTTTAATCAATGTAAATATCACCCACGAACGGCATTTAATACCGAATTCTATCTTGGGAAAATATATCCACTTGGAATTCATTTTATGGTAACAGCTTCTGGCCGGGTGGAGATTCGAACCCCAACCTCTGCGGCTGGAAGCTATGCCTACAGTGACTCTACCGAGTGAGCTATCAGAGAGATTAAAAGTTTATGACAAATCTCCATACATATTCCTGTCGAATTCAGGAATCTGTTCATAGACTTGAAATAAACCCATCTCCACCATGATAGCTGAATCGTGAGTTTGTAACACGTGGTTATTTTAAATGAACATATATCACAAGCACACGTGATTTTAATCAATGTAAATATCACCCACGAACGGCATTTAATACCGAATTCTATCTTGGGAAAATATATCCACTTGGAATTCATTTTATGGTAACAGCTTCTGGCCGGGTGGAGATTCGAACCCCAACCTCTGCGGCTGGAAGCTATGCCTACAGTGACTCTACCGAGTGAGCTATCAGAGAGATTAAAAGTTTATGACAAATCTCCATACATATTCCTGTCGAATTCAGGAATCTGTTCATAGACTTGAAATAAACCCATCTCCACCATGATAGCTGAATCGTGAGTTTGTAACACGTGGTTATTTTAAATGAACATATATCACAAGCACACGTGATTTTAATCAATGTAAATATCACCCACGAACGGCATTTAATACCGAATTCTATCTTGGGAAAATATATCCACTTGGAATTCATTTTATGGTAACAGCTTCTGGCCGGGTGGAGATTCGAACCCCAACCTCTGCGGCTGGAAGCTATGCCTACAGTGACTCTACCGAGTGAGCTATCAGAGAGATTAAAAGTTTATGACAAATCTCCATACATATTCCTGTCGAATTCAGGAATCTGTTCATAGACTTGAAATAAACCCATCTCCACCATGATAGCTGAATCGTGAGTTTGTAACACGTGGTTATTTTAAATGAACATATATCACAAGCACACGTGATTTTAATCAATGTAAATATCACCCACGAACGGCATTTAATACCGAATTCTATCTTGGGAAAATATATCCACTTGGAATTCATTTTATGGTAACAGCTTCTGGCCGGGTGGAGATTCGAACCCCAACCTCTGCGGCTGGAAGCTATGCCTACAGTGACTCTACCGAGTGAGCTATCAGAGAGATTAAAAGTTTATGACAAATCTCCATACATATTCCTGTCGAATTCAGGAATCTGTTCATAGACTTGAAATAAACCCATCTCCACCATGATAGCTGAATCGTGAGTTTGTAACACGTGGTTATTTTAAATGAACATATATCACAAGCACACGTGATTTTAATCAATGTAAATATCACCCACGAACGGCATTTAATACCGAATTCTATCTTGGGAAAATATATCCACTTGGAATTCATTTTATGGTAACAGCTTCTGGCCGGGTGGAGATTCGAACCCCAACCTCTGCGGCTGGAAGCTATGCCTACAGTGACTCTACCGAGTGAGCTATCAGAGAGATTAAAAGTTTATGACAAATCTCCATACATATTCCTGTCGAATTCAGGAATCTGTTCATAGACTTGAAATAAACCCATCTCCACCATGATAGCTGAATCGTGAGTTTGTAACACGTGGTTATTTTAAATGAACATATATCACAAGCACACGTGATTTTAATCAATGTAAATATCACCCACGAACGGCATTTAATACCGAATTCTATCTTGGGAAAATATATCCACTTGGAATTCATTTTATGGTAACAGCTTCTGGCCGGGTGGAGATTCGAACCCCAACCTCTGCGGCTGGAAGCTATGCCTACAGTGACTCTACCGAGTGAGCTATCAGAGAGATTAAAAGTTTATGACAAATCTCCATACATATTCCTGTCGAATTCAGGAATCTGTTCATAGACTTGAAATAAACCCATCTCCACCATGATAGCTGAATCGTGAGTTTGTAACACGTGGTTATTTTAAATGAACATATATCACAAGCACACGTGATTTTAATCAATGTAAATATCACCCACGAACGGCATTTAATACCGAATTCTATCTTGGGAAAATATATCCACTTGGAATTCATTTTATGGTAACAGCTTCTGGCCGGGTGGAGATTCGAACCCCAACCTCTGCGGCTGGAAGCTATGCCTACAGTGACTCTACCGAGTGAGCTATCAGAGAGATTAAAAGTTTATGACAAATCTCCATACATATTCCTGTCGAATTCAGGAATCTGTTCATAGACTTGAAATAAACCCATCTCCACCATGATAGCTGAATCGTGAGTTTGTAACACGTGGTTATTTTAAATGAACATATATCACAAGCACACGTGATTTTAATCAATGTAAATATCACCCACGAACGGCATTTAATACCGAATTCTATCTTGGGAAAATATATCCACTTGGAATTCATTTTATGGTAACAGCTTCTGGCCGGGTGGAGATTCGAACCCCAACCTCTGCGGCTGGAAGCTATGCCTACAGTGACTCTACCGAGTGAGCTATCAGAGAGATTAAAAGTTTATGACAAATCTCCATACATATTCCTGTCGAATTCAGGAATCTGTTCATAGACTTGAAATAAACCCATCTCCACCATGATAGCTGAATCGTGAGTTTGTAACACGTGGTTATTTTAAATGAACATATATCACAAGCACACGTGATTTTAATCAATGTAAATATCACCCACGAACGGCATTTAATACCGAATTCTATCTTGGGAAAATATATCCACTTGGAATTCATTTTATGGTAACAGCTTCTGGCCGGGTGGAGATTCGAACCCCAACCTCTGCGGCTGGAAGCTATGCCTACAGTGACTCTACCGAGTGAGCTATCAGAGAGATTAAAAGTTTATGACAAATCTCCATACATATTCCTGTCGAATTCAGGAATCTGTTCATAGACTTGAAATAAACCCATCTCCACCATGATAGCTGAATCGTGAGTTTGTAACACGTGGTTATTTTAAATGAACATATATCACAAGCACACGTGATTTTAATCAATGTAAATATCACCCACGAACGGCATTTAATACCGAATTCTATCTTGGGAAAATATATCCACTTGGAATTCATTTTATGGTAACAGCTTCTGGCCGGGTGGAGATTCGAACCCCAACCTCTGCGGCTGGAAGCTATGCCTACAGTGACTCTACCGAGTGAGCTATCAGAGAGATTAAAAGTTTATGACAAATCTCCATACATATTCCTGTCGAATTCAGGAATCTGTTCATAGACTTGAAATAAACCCATCTCCACCATGATAGCTGAATCGTGAGTTTGTAACACGTGGTTATTTTAAATGAACATATATCACAAGCACACGTGATTTTAATCAATGTAAATATCACCCACGAACGGCATTTAATACCGAATTCTATCTTGGGAAAATATATCCACTTGGAATTCATTTTATGGTAACAGCTTCTGGCCGGGTGGAGATTCGAACCCCAACCTCTGCGGCTGGAAGCTATGCCTACAGTGACTCTACCGAGTGAGCTATCAGAGAGATTAAAAGTTTATGACAAATCTCCATACATATTCCTGTCGAATTCAGGAATCTGTTCATAGACTTGAAATAAACCCATCTCCACCATGATAGCTGAATCGTGAGTTTGTAACACGTGGTTATTTTAAATGAACATATATCACAAGCACACGTGATTTTAATCAATGTAAATATCACCCACGAACGGCATTTAATACCGAATTCTATCTTGGGAAAATATATCCACTTGGAATTCATTTTATGGTAACAGCTTCTGGCCGGGTGGAGATTCGAACCCCAACCTCTGCGGCTGGAAGCTATGCCTACAGTGACTCTACCGAGTGAGCTATCAGAGAGATTAAAAGTTTATGACAAATCTCCATACATATTCCTGTCGAATTCAGGAATCTGTTCATAGACTTGAAATAAACCCATCTCCACCATGATAGCTGAATCGTGAGTTTGTAACACGTGGTTATTTTAAATGAACATATATCACAAGCACACGTGATTTTAATCAATGTAAATATCACCCACGAACGGCATTTAATACCGAATTCTATCTTGGGAAAATATATCCACTTGGAATTCATTTTATGGTAACAGCTTCTGGCCGGGTGGAGATTCGAACCCCAACCTCTGCGGCTGGAAGCTATGCCTACAGTGACTCTACCGAGTGAGCTATCAGAGAGATTAAAAGTTTATGACAAATCTCCATACATATTCCTGTCGAATTCAGGAATCTGTTCATAGACTTGAAATAAACCCATCTCCACCATGATAGCTGAATCGTGAGTTTGTAACACGTGGTTATTTTAAATGAACATATATCACAAGCACACGTGATTTTAATCAATGTAAATATCACCCACGAACGGCATTTAATACCGAATTCTATCTTGGGAAAATATATCCACTTGGAATTCATTTTATGGTAACAGCTTCTGGCCGGGTGGAGATTCGAACCCCAACCTCTGCGGCTGGAAGCTATGCCTACAGTGACTCTACCGAGTGAGCTATCAGAGAGATTAAAAGTTTATGACAAATCTCCATACATATTCCTGTCGAATTCAGGAATCTGTTCATAGACTTGAAATAAACCCATCTCCACCATGATAGCTGAATCGTGAGTTTGTAACACGTGGTTATTCTAAATGAACATATATCACAAGCACACGTGATTTTAATCAATGTAAATATCACCCACGAACGGCATTTAATACCGAATTCTATCTTGGGAAAATATATCCACTTGGAATTCATTTTATGGTAACAGCTTCTGGCCGGGTGGAGATTCGAACCCCAACCTCTGCGGCTGGAAGCTATGCCTACAGTGACTCTACCGAGTGAGCTATCAGAGAGATTAAAAGTTTATGACAAATCTCCATACATATTCCTGTCGAATTCAGGAATCTGTTCATAGACTTGAAATAAACCCATCTCCACCATGATAGCTGAATCGTGAGTTTGTAACACGTGGTTATTTTAAATGAACATATATCACAAGCACACGTGATTTTAATCAATGTAAATATCACCCACGAACGGCATTTAATACCGAATTCTATCTTGGGAAAATATATCCACTTGGAATTCATTTTATGGTAACAGCTTCTGGCCGGGTGGAGATTCGAACCCCAACCTCTGCGGCTGGAAGCTATGCCTACAGTGACTCTACCGAGTGAGCTATCAGAGAGATTAAAAGTTTATGACAAATCTCCATACATATTCCTGTCGAATTCAGGAATCTGTTCATAGACTTGAAATAAACCCATCTCCACCATGATAGCTGAATCGTGAGTTTGTAACACGTGGTTATTTTAAATGAACATATATCACAAGCACACGTGATTTTAATCAATGTAAATATCACCCACGAACGGCATTTAATACCGAATTCTATCTTGGGAAAATATATCCACTTGGAATTCATTTTATGGTAACAGCTTCTGGCCGGGTGGAGATTCGAACCCCAACCTCTGCGGCTGGAAGCTATGCCTACAGTGACTCTACCGAGTGAGCTATCAGAGAGATTAAAAGTTTATGACAAATCTCCATACATATTCCTGTCGAATTCAGGAATCTGTTCATAGACTTGAAATAAACCCATCTCCACCATGATAGCTGAATCGTGAGTTTGTAACACGTGGTTATTTTAAATGAACATATATCACAAGCACACGTGATTTTAATCAATGTAAATATCACCCACGAACGGCATTTAATACCGAATTCTATCTTGGGAAAATATATCCACTTGGAATTCATTTTATGGTAACAGCTTCTGGCCGGGTGGAGATTCGAACCCCAACCTCTGCGGCTGGAAGCTATGCCTACAGTGACTCTACCGAGTGAGCTATCAGAGAGATTAAAAGTTTATGACAAATCTCCATACATATTCCTGTCGAATTCAGGAATCTGTTCATAGACTTGAAATAAACCCATCTCCACCATGATAGCTGAATCGTGAGTTTGTAACACGTGGTTATTTTAAATGAACATATATCACAAGCACACGTGATTTTAATCAATGTAAATATCACCCACGAACGGCATTTAATACCGAATTCTATCTTGGGAAAATATATCCACTTGGAATTCATTTTATGGTAACAGCTTCTGGCCGGGTGGAGATTCGAACCCCAACCTCTGCGGCTGGAAGCTATGCCTACAGTGACTCTACCGAGTGAGCTATCAGAGAGATTAAAAGTTTATGACAAATCTCCATACATATTCCTGTCGAATTCAGGAATCTGTTCATAGACTTGAAATAAACCCATCTCCACCATGATAGCTGAATCGTGAGTTTGTAACACGTGGTTATTTTAAATGAACATATATCACAAGCACACGTGATTTTAATCAATGTAAATATCACCCACGAACGGCATTTAATACCGAATTCTATCTTGGGAAAATATATCCACTTGGAATTCATTTTATGGTAACAGCTTCTGGCCGGGTGGAGATTCGAACCCCAACCTCTGCGGCTGGAAGCTATGCCTACAGTGACTCTACCGAGTGAGCTATCAGAGAGATTAAAAGTTTATGACAAATCTCCATACATATTCCTGTCGAATTCAGGAATCTGTTCATAGACTTGAAATAAACCCATCTCCACCATGATAGCTGAATCGTGAGTTTGTAACACGTGGTTATTTTAAATGAACATATATCACAAGCACACGTGATTTTAATCAATGTAAATATCACCCACGAACGGCATTTAATACCGAATTCTATCTTGGGAAAATATATCCACTTGGAATTCATTTTATGGTAACAGCTTCTGGCCGGGTGGAGATTCGAACCCCAACCTCTGCGGCTGGAAGCTATGCCTACAGTGACTCTACCGAGTGAGCTATCAGAGAGATTAAAAGTTTATGACAAATCTCCATACATATTCCTGTCGAATTCAGGAATCTGTTCATAGACTTGAAATAAACCCATCTCCACCATGATAGCTGAATCGTGAGTTTGTAACACGTGGTTATTTTAAATGAACATATATCACAAGCACACGTGATTTTAATCAATGTAAATATCACCCACGAACGGCATTTAATACCGAATTCTATCTTGGGAAAATATATCCACTTGGAATTCATTTTATGGTAACAGCTTCTGGCCGGGTGGAGATTCGAACCCCAACCTCTGCGGCTGGAAGCTATGCCTACAGTGACTCTACCGAGTGAGCTATCAGAGAGATTAAAAGTTTATGACAAATCTCCATACATATTCCTGTCGAATTCAGGAATCTGTTCATAGACTTGAAATAAACCCATCTCCACCATGATAGCTGAATCGTGAGTTTGTAACACGTGGTTATTTTAAATGAACATATATCACAAGCACACGTGATTTTAATCAATGTAAATATCACCCACGAACGGCATTTAATACCGAATTCTATCTTGGGAAAATATATCCACTTGGAATTCATTTTATGGTAACAGCTTCTGGCCGGGTGGAGATTCGAACCCCAACCTCTGCTGGCTGGAAGCTATGCCTACAGTGACTCTACCGAGTGAGCTATCAGAGATT
>NC_090737.1:13876541-13889041 GCF_036898095.1 Palaemon carinicauda
GATTTTGTTACGTTTCTCTATGACACAGACTACGACCTCTAGGCCTCTTGTTGTTCTATTTCAATATGAATTAGAATTTGATAGGTCTGGAGGCATTTATTTTACTGTGCTTTATTTTACGTGTTTTCATAATATATAAATAGTATTTGTATATATTCACACACATACAGTATATATGGTATATATATATATATATATATATATATATATATATATATATATATATAATATATGTGTGTGTATGTGTGTGTATTTATGTATATATATGTAAATATATAGTATATACATACCTACATATATATGTATGTATACATATATAAATTATATATATATATATATATATATATATATATATATATATATATATATGAACATATATCACAAGCACACGTGATTTTAATCAATGTAAATATCACCCACGAACGGCATTTAATACCGAATTCTATCTTGGGAAAATATATCCACTTGGAATTCATTTTATGGTAACAGCTTCTGGCCGGGTGGAGATTCGAACCCCAACCTCTGCGGCTGGAAGCTATGCCTACAGTGACTCTACCGAGTGAGCTATCAGAGAGATTAAAAGTTTATGACAAATCTCCATACATATTCCTGTCGAATTCAGGAATCTGTTCATAGACTTGAAATAAACCCATCTCCACCATGATAGCTGAATCGTGAGTTTGTAACACGTGGTTATTTTAAATGAACATATATCACAAGCACACGTGATTTTAATCAATGTAAATATCACCCACGAACGGCATTTAATACCGAATTCTATCTTGGGAAAATATATCCACTTGGAATTCATTTTATGGTAACAGCTTCTGGCCGGGTGGAGATTCGAACCCCAACCTCTGCGGCTGGAAGCTATGCCTACAGTGACTCTACCGAGTGAGCTATCAGAGAGATTAAAAGTTTATGACAAATCTCCATACATATTCCTGTCGAATTCAGGAATCTGTTCATAGACTTGAAATAAACCCATCTCCACCATGATAGCTGAATCGTGAGTTTGTAACACGTGGTTATTTTAAATGAACATATATCACAAGCACACGTGATTTTAATCAATGTAAATATCACCCACGAACGGCATTTAATACCGAATTCTATCTTGGGAAAATATATCCACTTGGAATTCATTTTATGGTAACAGCTTCTGGCCGGGTGGAGATTCGAACCCCAACCTCTGCGGCTGGAAGCTATGCCTACAGTGACTCTACCGAGTGAGCTATCAAGAGATTAAAAGTTTATGACAAATCTCCATACATATTCCTGTCGAATTCAGGAATCTGTTCATAGACTTGAAATAAACCCATCTCCACCATGATAGCTGAATCGTGAGTTTGTAACACGTGGTTATTTTAAATGAACATATATCACAAGCACACGTGATTTTAATCAATGTAAATATCACCCACGAACGGCATTTAATACCGAATTCTATCTTGGGAAAATATATCCACTTGGAATTCATTTTATGGTAACAGCTTCTGGCCGGGTGGAGATTCGAACCCCAACCTCTGCGGCTGGAAGCTATGCCTACAGTGACTCTACCGAGTGAGCTATCAGAGAGATTAAAAGTTTATGACAAATCTCCATACATATTCCTGTCGAATTCAGGAATCTGTTCATAGACTTGAAATAAACCCATCTCCACCATGATAGCTGAATCGTGAGTTTGTAACACGTGGTTATTTTAAATGAACATATATCACAAGCACACGTGATTTTAATCAATGTAAATATCACCCACGAACGGCATTTAATACCGAATTCTATCTTGGGAAAATATATCCACTTGGAATTCATTTTATGGTAACAGCTTCTGGCCGGGTGGAGATTCGAACCCCAACCTCTGCGGCTGGAAGCTATGCCTACAGTGACTCTACCGAGTGAGCTATCAGAGAGATTAAAAGTTTATGACAAATCTCCATACATATTCCTGTCGAATTCAGGAATCTGTTCATAGACTTGAAATAAACCCATCTCCACCATGATAGCTGAATCGTGAGTTTGTAACACGTGGTTATTTTAAATGAACATATATCACAAGCACACGTGATTTTAATCAATGTAAATATCACCCACGAACGGCATTTAATACCGAATTCTATCTTGGGAAAATATATCCACTTGGAATTCATTTTATGGTAACAGCTTCTGGCCGGGTGGAGATTCGAACCCCAACCTCTGCGGCTGGAAGCTATGCCTACAGTGACTCTACCGAGTGAGCTATCAGAGAGATTAAAAGTTTATGACAAATCTCCATACATATTCCTGTCGAATTCAGGAATCTGTTCATAGACTTGAAATAAACCCATCTCCACCATGATAGCTGAATCGTGAGTTTGTAACACGTGGTTATTTTAAATGAACATATATCACAAGCACACGTGATTTTAATCAATGTAAATATCACCCACGAACGGCATTTAATACCGAATTCTATCTTGGGAAAATATATCCACTTGGAATTCATTTTATGGTAACAGCTTCTGGCCGGGTGGAGATTCGAACCCCAACCTCTGCGGCTGGAAGCTATGCCTACAGTGACTCTACCGAGTGAGCTATCAGAGAGATTAAAAGTTTATGACAAATCTCCATACATATTCCTGTCGAATTCAGGAATCTGTTCATAGACTTGAAATAAACCCATCTCCACCATGATAGCTGAATCGTGAGTTTGTAACACGTGGTTATTTTAAATGAACATATATCACAAGCACACGTGATTTTAATCAATGTAAATATCACCCACGAACGGCATTTAATACCGAATTCTATCTTGGGAAAATATATCCACTTGGAATTCATTTTATGGTAACAGCTTCTGGCCGGGTGGAGATTCGAACCCCAACCTCTGCGGCTGGAAGCTATGCCTACAGTGACTCTACCGAGTGAGCTATCAGAGAGATTAAAAGTTTATGACAAATCTCCATACATATTCCTGTCGAATTCAGGAATCTGTTCATAGACTTGAAATAAACCCATCTCCACCATGATAGCTGAATCGTGAGTTTGTAACACGTGGTTATTTTAAATGAACATATATCACAAGCACACGTGATTTTAATCAATGTAAATATCACCCACGAACGGCATTTAATACCGAATTCTATCTTGGGAAAATATATCCACTTGGAATTCATTTTATGGTAACAGCTTCTGGCCGGGTGGAGATTCGAACCCCAACCTCTGCGGCTGGAAGCTATGCCTACAGTGACTCTACCGAGTGAGCTATCAGAGAGATTAAAAGTTTATGACAAATCTCCATACATATTCCTGTCGAATTCAGGAATCTGTTCATAGACTTGAAATAAACCCATCTCCACCATGATAGCTGAATCGTGAGTTTGTAACACGTGGTTATTTTAAATGAACATATATCACAAGCACACGTGATTTTAATCAATGTAAATATCACCCACGAACGGCATTTAATACCGAATTCTATCTTGGGAAAATATATCCACTTGGAATTCATTTTATGGTAACAGCTTCTGGCCGGGTGGAGATTCGAACCCCAACCTCTGCGGCTGGAAGCTATGCCTACAGTGACTCTACCGAGTGAGCTATCAGAGAGATTAAAAGTTTATGACAAATCTCCATACATATTCCTGTCGAATTCAGGAATCTGTTCATAGACTTGAAATAAACCCATCTCCACCATGATAGCTGAATCGTGAGTTTGTAACACGTGGTTATTTTAAATGAACATATATCACAAGCACACGTGATTTTAATCAATGTAAATATCACCCACGAACGGCATTTAATACCGAATTCTATCTTGGGAAAATATATCCACTTGGAATTCATTTTATGGTAACAGCTTCTGGCCGGGTGGAGATTCGAACCCCAACCTCTGCGGCTGGAAGCTATGCCTACAGTGACTCTACCGAGTGAGCTATCAGAGAGATTAAAAGTTTATGACAAATCTCCATACATATTCCTGTCGAATTCAGGAATCTGTTCATAGACTTGAAATAAACCCATCTCCACCATGATAGCTGAATCGTGAGTTTGTAACACGTGGTTATTTTAAATGAACATATATCACAAGCACACGTGATTTTAATCAATGTAAATATCACCCACGAACGGCATTTAATACCGAATTCTATCTTGGGAAAATATATCCACTTGGAATTCATTTTATGGTAACAGCTTCTGGCCGGGTGGAGATTCGAACCCCAACCTCTGCGGCTGGAAGCTATGCCTACAGTGACTCTACCGAGTGAGCTATCAGAGAGATTAAAAGTTTATGACAAATCTCCATACATATTCCTGTCGAATTCAGGAATCTGTTCATAGACTTGAAATAAACCCATCTCCACCATGATAGCTGAATCGTGAGTTTGTAACACGTGGTTATTTTAAATGAACATATATCACAAGCACACGTGATTTTAATCAATGTAAATATCACCCACGAACGGCATTTAATACCGAATTCTATCTTGGGAAAATATATCCACTTGGAATTCATTTTATGGTAACAGCTTCTGGCCGGGTGGAGATTCGAACCCCAACCTCTGCGGCTGGAAGCTATGCCTACAGTGACTCTACCGAGTGAGCTATCAGAGAGATTAAAAGTTTATGACAAATCTCCATACATATTCCTGTCGAATTCAGGAATCTGTTCATAGACTTGAAATAAACCCATCTCCACCATGATAGCTGAATCGTGAGTTTGTAACACGTGGTTATTTTAAATGAACATATATCACAAGCACACGTGATTTTAATCAATGTAAATATCACCCACGAACGGCATTTAATACCGAATTCTATCTTGGGAAAATATATCCACTTGGAATTCATTTTATGGTAACAGCTTCTGGCCGGGTGGAGATTCGAACCCCAACCTCTGCGGCTGGAAGCTATGCCTACAGTGACTCTACCGAGTGAGCTATCAGAGAGATTAAAAGTTTATGACAAATCTCCATACATATTCCTGTCGAATTCAGGAATCTGTTCATAGACTTGAAATAAACCCATCTCCACCATGATAGCTGAATCGTGAGTTTGTAACACGTGGTTATTTTAAATGAACATATATCACAAGCACACGTGATTTTAATCAATGTAAATATCACCCACGAACGGCATTTAATACCGAATTCTATCTTGGGAAAATATATCCACTTGGAATTCATTTTATGGTAACAGCTTCTGGCCGGGTGGAGATTCGAACCCCAACCTCTGCGGCTGGAAGCTATGCCTACAGTGACTCTACCGAGTGAGCTATCAGAGAGATTAAAAGTTTATGACAAATCTCCATACATATTCCTGTCGAATTCAGGAATCTGTTCATAGACTTGAAATAAACCCATCTCCACCATGATAGCTGAATCGTGAGTTTGTAACACGTGGTTATTTTAAATGAACATATATCACAAGCACACGTGATTTTAATCAATGTAAATATCACCCACGAACGGCATTTAATACCGAATTCTATCTTGGGAAAATATATCCACTTGGAATTCATTTTATGGTAACAGCTTCTGGCCGGGTGGAGATTCGAACCCCAACCTCTGCGGCTGGAAGCTATGCCTACAGTGACTCTACCGAGTGAGCTATCAGAGAGATTAAAAGTTTATGACAAATCTCCATACATATTCCTGTCGAATTCAGGAATCTGTTCATAGACTTGAAATAAACCCATCTCCACCATGATAGCTGAATCGTGAGTTTGTAACACGTGGTTATTTTAAATGAACATATATCACAAGCACACGTGATTTTAATCAATGTAAATATCACCCACGAACGGCATTTAATACCGAATTCTATCTTGGGAAAATATATCCACTTGGAATTCATTTTATGGTAACAGCTTCTGGCCGGGTGGAGATTCGAACCCCAACCTCTGCGGCTGGAAGCTATGCCTACAGTGACTCTACCGAGTGAGCTATCAGAGAGATTAAAAGTTTATGACAAATCTCCATACATATTCCTGTCGAATTCAGGAATCTGTTCATAGACTTGAAATAAACCCATCTCCACCATGATAGCTGAATCGTGAGTTTGTAACACGTGGTTATTTTAAATGAACATATATCACAAGCACACGTGATTTTAATCAATGTAAATATCACCCACGAACGGCATTTAATACCGAATTCTATCTTGGGAAAATATATCCACTTGGAATTCATTTTATGGTAACAGCTTCTGGCCGGGTGGAGATTCGAACCCCAACCTCTGCGGCTGGAAGCTATGCCTACAGTGACTCTACCGAGTGAGCTATCAGAGAGATTAAAAGTTTATGACAAATCTCCATACATATTCCTGTCGAATTCAGGAATCTGTTCATAGACTTGAAATAAACCCATCTCCACCATGATAGCTGAATCGTGAGTTTGTAACACGTGGTTATTTTAAATGAACATATATCACAAGCACACGTGATTTTAATCAATGTAAATATCACCCACGAACGGCATTTAATACCGAATTCTATCTTGGGAAAATATATCCACTTGGAATTCATTTTATGGTAACAGCTTCTGGCCGGGTGGAGATTCGAACCCCAACCTCTGCGGCTGGAAGCTATGCCTACAGTGACTCTACCGAGTGAGCTATCAGAGAGATTAAAAGTTTATGACAAATCTCCATACATATTCCTGTCGAATTCAGGAATCTGTTCATAGACTTGAAATAAACCCATCTCCACCATGATAGCTGAATCGTGAGTTTGTAACACGTGGTTATTTTAAATGAACATATATCACAAGCACACGTGATTTTAATCAATGTAAATATCACCCACGAACGGCATTTAATACCGAATTCTATCTTGGGAAAATATATCCACTTGGAATTCATTTTATGGTAACAGCTTCTGGCCGGGTGGAGATTCGAACCCCAACCTCTGCGGCTGGAAGCTATGCCTACAGTGACTCTACCGAGTGAGCTATCAGAGAGATTAAAAGTTTATGACAAATCTCCATACATATTCCTGTCGAATTCAGGAATCTGTTCATAGACTTGAAATAAACCCATCTCCACCATGATAGCTGAATCGTGAGTTTGTAACACGTGGTTATTTTAAATGAACATATATCACAAGCACACGTGATTTTAATCAATGTAAATATCACCCACGAACGGCATTTAATACCGAATTCTATCTTGGGAAAATATATCCACTTGGAATTCATTTTATGGTAACAGCTTCTGGCCGGGTGGAGATTCGAACCCCAACCTCTGCGGCTGGAAGCTATGCCTACAGTGACTCTACCGAGTGAGCTATCAGAGAGATTAAAAGTTTATGACAAATCTCCATACATATTCCTGTCGAATTCAGGAATCTGTTCATAGACTTGAAATAAACCCATCTCCACCATGATAGCTGAATCGTGAGTTTGTAACACGTGGTTATTCTAAATGAACATATATCACAAGCACACGTGATTTTAATCAATGTAAATATCACCCACGAACGGCATTTAATACCGAATTCTATCTTGGGAAAATATATCCACTTGGAATTCATTTTATGGTAACAGCTTCTGGCCGGGTGGAGATTCGAACCCCAACCTCTGCGGCTGGAAGCTATGCCTACAGTGACTCTACCGAGTGAGCTATCAGAGAGATTAAAAGTTTATGACAAATCTCCATACATATTCCTGTCGAATTCAGGAATCTGTTCATAGACTTGAAATAAACCCATCTCCACCATGATAGCTGAATCGTGAGTTTGTAACACGTGGTTATTTTAAATGAACATATATCACAAGCACACGTGATTTTAATCAATGTAAATATCACCCACGAACGGCATTTAATACCGAATTCTATCTTGGGAAAATATATCCACTTGGAATTCATTTTATGGTAACAGCTTCTGGCCGGGTGGAGATTCGAACCCCAACCTCTGCGGCTGGAAGCTATGCCTACAGTGACTCTACCGAGTGAGCTATCAGAGAGATTAAAAGTTTATGACAAATCTCCATACATATTCCTGTCGAATTCAGGAATCTGTTCATAGACTTGAAATAAACCCATCTCCACCATGATAGCTGAATCGTGAGTTTGTAACACGTGGTTATTTTAAATGAACATATATCACAAGCACACGTGATTTTAATCAATGTAAATATCACCCACGAACGGCATTTAATACCGAATTCTATCTTGGGAAAATATATCCACTTGGAATTCATTTTATGGTAACAGCTTCTGGCCGGGTGGAGATTCGAACCCCAACCTCTGCGGCTGGAAGCTATGCCTACAGTGACTCTACCGAGTGAGCTATCAGAGAGATTAAAAGTTTATGACAAATCTCCATACATATTCCTGTCGAATTCAGGAATCTGTTCATAGACTTGAAATAAACCCATCTCCACCATGATAGCTGAATCGTGAGTTTGTAACACGTGGTTATTTTAAATGAACATATATCACAAGCACACGTGATTTTAATCAATGTAAATATCACCCACGAACGGCATTTAATACCGAATTCTATCTTGGGAAAATATATCCACTTGGAATTCATTTTATGGTAACAGCTTCTGGCCGGGTGGAGATTCGAACCCCAACCTCTGCGGCTGGAAGCTATGCCTACAGTGACTCTACCGAGTGAGCTATCAGAGAGATTAAAAGTTTATGACAAATCTCCATACATATTCCTGTCGAATTCAGGAATCTGTTCATAGACTTGAAATAAACCCATCTCCACCATGATAGCTGAATCGTGAGTTTGTAACACGTGGTTATTTTAAATGAACATATATCACAAGCACACGTGATTTTAATCAATGTAAATATCACCCACGAACGGCATTTAATACCGAATTCTATCTTGGGAAAATATATCCACTTGGAATTCATTTTATGGTAACAGCTTCTGGCCGGGTGGAGATTCGAACCCCAACCTCTGCGGCTGGAAGCTATGCCTACAGTGACTCTACCGAGTGAGCTATCAGAGAGATTAAAAGTTTATGACAAATCTCCATACATATTCCTGTCGAATTCAGGAATCTGTTCATAGACTTGAAATAAACCCATCTCCACCATGATAGCTGAATCGTGAGTTTGTAACACGTGGTTATTTTAAATGAACATATATCACAAGCACACGTGATTTTAATCAATGTAAATATCACCCACGAACGGCATTTAATACCGAATTCTATCTTGGGAAAATATATCCACTTGGAATTCATTTTATGGTAACAGCTTCTGGCCGGGTGGAGATTCGAACCCCAACCTCTGCGGCTGGAAGCTATGCCTACAGTGACTCTACCGAGTGAGCTATCAGAGAGATTAAAAGTTTATGACAAATCTCCATACATATTCCTGTCGAATTCAGGAATCTGTTCATAGACTTGAAATAAACCCATCTCCACCATGATAGCTGAATCGTGAGTTTGTAACACGTGGTTATTTTAAATGAACATATATCACAAGCACACGTGATTTTAATCAATGTAAATATCACCCACGAACGGCATTTAATACCGAATTCTATCTTGGGAAAATATATCCACTTGGAATTCATTTTATGGTAACAGCTTCTGGCCGGGTGGAGATTCGAACCCCAACCTCTGCGGCTGGAAGCTATGCCTACAGTGACTCTACCGAGTGAGCTATCAGAGAGATTAAAAGTTTATGACAAATCTCCATACATATTCCTGTCGAATTCAGGAATCTGTTCATAGACTTGAAATAAACCCATCTCCACCATGATAGCTGAATCGTGAGTTTGTAACACGTGGTTATTTTAAATGAACATATATCACAAGCACACGTGATTTTAATCAATGTAAATATCACCCACGAACGGCATTTAATACCGAATTCTATCTTGGGAAAATATATCCACTTGGAATTCATTTTATGGTAACAGCTTCTGGCCGGGTGGAGATTCGAACCCCAACCTCTGCGGCTGGAAGCTATGCCTACAGTGACTCTACCGAGTGAGCTATCAGAGAGATTAAAAGTTTATGACAAATCTCCATACATATTCCTGTCGAATTCAGGAATCTGTTCATAGACTTGAAATAAACCCATCTCCACCATGATAGCTGAATCGTGAGTTTGTAACACGTGGTTATTTTAAATGAACATATATCACAAGCACACGTGATTTTAATCAATGTAAATATCACCCACGAACGGCATTTAATACCGAATTCTATCTTGGGAAAATATATCCACTTGGAATTCATTTTATGGTAACAGCTTCTGGCCGGGTGGAGATTCGAACCCCAACCTCTGCGGCTGGAAGCTATGCCTACAGTGACTCTACCGAGTGAGCTATCAGAGAGATTAAAAGTTTATGACAAATCTCCATACATATTCCTGTCGAATTCAGGAATCTGTTCATAGACTTGAAATAAACCCATCTCCACCATGATAGCTGAATCGTGAGTTTGTAACACGTGGTTATTTTAAATGAACATATATCACAAGCACACGTGATTTTAATCAATGTAAATATCACCCACGAACGGCATTTAATACCGAATTCTATCTTGGGAAAATATATCCACTTGGAATTCATTTTATGGTAACAGCTTCTGGCCGGGTGGAGATTCGAACCCCAACCTCTGCGGCTGGAAGCTATGCCTACAGTGACTCTACCGAGTGAGCTATCAGAGAGATTAAAAGTTTATGACAAATCTCCATACATATTCCTGTCGAATTCAGGAATCTGTTCATAGACTTGAAATAAACCCATCTCCACCATGATAGCTGAATCGTGAGTTTGTAACACGTGGTTATTTTAAATGAACATATATCACAAGCACACGTGATTTTAATCAATGTAAATATCACCCACGAACGGCATTTAATACCGAATTCTATCTTGGGAAAATATATCCACTTGGAATTCATTTTATGGTAACAGCTTCTGGCCGGGTGGAGATTCGAACCCCAACCTCTGCGGCTGGAAGCTATGCCTACAGTGACTCTACCGAGTGAGCTATCAGAGAGATTAAAAGTTTATGACAAATCTCCATACATATTCCTGTCGAATTCAGGAATCTGTTCATAGACTTGAAATAAACCCATCTCCACCATGATAGCTGAATCGTGAGTTTGTAACACGTGGTTATTTTAAATGAACATATATCACAAGCACACGTGATTTTAATCAATGTAAATATCACCCACGAACGGCATTTAATACCGAATTCTATCTTGGGAAAATATATCCACTTGGAATTCATTTTATGGTAACAGCTTCTGGCCGGGTGGAGATTCGAACCCCAACCTCTGCGGCTGGAAGCTATGCCTACAGTGACTCTACCGAGTGAGCTATCAGAGAGATTAAAAGTTTATGACAAATCTCCATACATATTCCTGTCGAATTCAGGAATCTGTTCATAGACTTGAAATAAACCCATCTCCACCATGATAGCTGAATCGTGAGTTTGTAACACGTGGTTATTTTAAATGAACATATATCACAAGCACACGTGATTTTAATCAATGTAAATATCACCCACGAACGGCATTTAATACCGAATTCTATCTTGGGAAAATATATCCACTTGGAATTCATTTTATGGTAACAGCTTCTGGCCGGGTGGAGATTCGAACCCCAACCTCTGCGGCTGGAAGCTATGCCTACAGTGACTCTACCGAGTGAGCTATCAGAGAGATTAAAAGTTTATGACAAATCTCCATACATATTCCTGTCGAATTCAGGAATCTGTTCATAGACTTGAAATAAACCCATCTCCACCATGATAGCTGAATCGTGAGTTTGTAACACGTGGTTATTTTAAATGAACATATATCACAAGCACACGTGATTTTAATCAATGTAAATATCACCCACGAACGGCATTTAATACCGAATTCTATCTTGGGAAAATATATCCACTTGGAATTCATTTTATGGTAACAGCTTCTGGCCGGGTGGAGATTCGAACCCCAACCTCTGCGGCTGGAAGCTATGCCTACAGTGACTCTACCGAGTGAGCTATCAGAGAGATTAAAAGTTTATGACAAATCTCCATACATATTCCTGTCGAATTCAGGAATCTGTTCATAGACTTGAAATAAACCCATCTCCACCATGATAGCTGAATCGTGAGTTTGTAACACGTGGTTATTCTAAATGAACATATATCACAAGCACACGTGATTTTAATCAATGTAAATATCACCCACGAACGGCATTTAATACCGAATTCTATCTTGGGAAAATATATCCACTTGGAATTCATTTTATGGTAACAGCTTCTGGCCGGGTGGAGATTCGAACCCCAACCTCTGCGGCTGGAAGCTATGCCTACAGTGACTCTACCGAGTGAGCTATCAGAGAGATTAAAAGTTTATGACAAATCTCCATACATATTCCTGTCGAATTCAGGAATCTGTTCATAGACTTGAAATAAACCCATCTCCACCATGATAGCTGAATCGTGAGTTTGTAACACGTGGTTATTTTAAATGAACATATATCACAAGCACACGTGATTTTAATCAATGTAAATATCACCCACGAACGGCATTTAATACCGAAT
>NC_090737.1:13894041-13896541 GCF_036898095.1 Palaemon carinicauda
CAATTAATCTTTGATATTTCCCATGAAATAAGTACCATTCTAATTATTATTATTATTATTATTATTATTATTATTATTATTATTATTACTTGCTAAGCTACAACCCTAGTTGGAAAAGCAGGATGTTATAAGCTCAGGGGCTCCAAATGGGAAAATAGCCCAATGAGGAAAGGAAACAAGGAAAGATAAAATATTCTAAGAAGAGTATCAACATTAAAATAAATATCTCCTATATAAACTGTAAAAATTTTAGAAAAAACAAGAGGAAGAGAAATGAGATAGAATAGTGTGCCCGAGTGTACCCTCAAGCAACAGATGAAGGATATTACAAATAAGTTGATCCTTTTTACAGTAATTTTTGGATGATTTTTATTGAAACGTCTCAGACTGGAATTTTCTCCCTCATTATTTTTCCATTCCCTTTCGTCTTTCTTTCATTAGAGCTTACTCGACTTTCTCCTTCATTATTTTATTTTGTTTGTCGTAACTTTAGTGCCTATCCCATTCTGAACTTTAGAGATAAAATAGAAAATTAAATTTTTCTGTAATAAAAGGGATTCATAAAATATGTATTGGTAAGAGTTAACGCCAAGTAGAACTTAATATGCATGGAAGTTCTGCCTCTCATATGATAAATAACCTTTCTCAATCTTGTGGTCTACTAAATTTCGTATTCATGATCTGGATAATAGTCTTTCGAACCATTATTATTATTATTATTATTATTATTATTATTATTATTATTATTATTATTACTTGCTAAGCTACAACTCTAGTTGGAAAAGCAGGATACTATAAGCCCAGGGGCTCCAACAGTGAAATTAGCCTAGTGAGGAAAGGAAACAAGGAAAAGTAAAATATTTTAAGATCAGTAACAACATTAAAATAGATATTTCTTATATAAACTATTAAAACTTTAACAAAACAGGAGGAAGATAAATTAGGTAGAATAGTGTGCCCGAGTGTACCCTCAAACAAGAGAACTCTAACCCAAGACAGTGGAAGACCATGGTACAGAGGCTATGGCACTACCCAAGACATTGATCAGTTAGTTCTTTGTGCACGTTGCGTTAAATTTTTCATGACTCTAACCATCCTTTGCATTCAGAGCTTCCTAGACAGTACCATCCTGTATGTAGTGCCACATATTCTGTTAATTCTCACAGCCTTACATAAGACGACTCAATACTACGCAGTATTATTATATACCAACGGTTAAAAAAAAAAAAAAAAAAAAAAAAAAAAAAAAAAAAAAAAAAAAAAAAAAAACTTACTACGCAGTAATATTATATACCGACGGTTAAAAAAAAGAAAGAAAAAAAAACTTACTACGCAGTAATATTATATACCGACGCTTTAGAAAAAAAAAAAAACCACTTTACGGAATGCTTACATTTTACTACCTGGGGTGTGCTGACTGCAATAACCCCGCCTTCTTACAAGAAAAGAGATGCATGAGTAGCCTTACCAAACAAATAAACCTGAATCTAAAACAAGTTTATTATAGAGTGGCTATGAGGCTAAATATGGTTTGATAGATTCAGTAGTTTTATCCCAGATGTGACTAGATTTTGGAATGATCTTCTTTGTCTGGTGTTAGAATCGGTTGAACTTCATAAGTTCAGATTGGTTGCAATTGATTTCCTGGTGAACAGGTGGAGATAAGTCTCGTTTCATAGTTTATATATGGTTGATGTGTTGTAACATTGTTACTGATCTTAATATATTTCATATTTTGATTTTATTATTTCTCGTTTATATTTTATTACTTGTTTCCCTTTTTCTTTCCTCAATAGAGTTGTAGCTTGGCTAGTAATAATATAAATTAAGGTTATAGCTTGGCTAGTAATGATAGTAATATTTATAAGGAATCCATGAGGTAATTGATTTCATCTGCATCAAATTCTGAAAAATAACTGGTTATTGTTATTATAAGTTTTGTATTTACTTTAGAAATCCACAACTCCATCTCAAACGTTCAAAATACTTGGCTTAGCATAAAGAGAGTTTATTTGACATGCGTCTAATGTAGCATATTTTTGGAAAATATTTCGTTTTGAAATCAATGGCCACAACATAGAAATAGAGTCGACACGTAAACTCTTTAGAACTGTACATTTCAGCTTCAGATTCCATGAACAGCAATAGATCGATTTCTATTGATCGAAACAAAGACATATCGAGTTTGGAAAATTTTCAAAATAAGGAAAGAAAATTCACAGTTTACAATACAGTATAACATTTCTCAAAGTCTTTCGTCTGAAATATAGATTGCCTCCACTGCATCAACATTCAAGGGAAATGTCATCTCGTCAAATATTGCCAGCCGGCATTTATTTCTTAGTAATATCGCCAGATTCCAGCTATTAATATAATTTAATTTATTTTCCGCGTTTTCGTTAACCTTTTGTTACTAATCTTCTGGTTGTTTTAAAGTCGAGAACAACTATTTCTTAAATTCTCTAACTTTAGGTCTACGACTTGAATAATCTTAAGAGTA
>NC_090737.1:13901541-13916541 GCF_036898095.1 Palaemon carinicauda
AGAGAGAGAGAAATTCGACCGGAATACATCGTTTTTAATTATATTTGTAGTACGTTGGTCAAAATTCGCCTGTAACTTTTTGAGTTAGATTGGTAACAAACAAATAGACAGAGGTGAAAACATGACCTCCTTGGCGGAGGTAATAATAATAATAATAATAATAATAATAATAATAATAATAATAATAATAATAATAATGATTGGAACGAAACGTAAATTTTGAGAATTCTGTCGAGGTGAGTATTGGCCCGCGCACTGAGCCCTTTGATAATTTGGAATTGCATGATATTTCTTGGGATTTATTGAACGTAATTAGTTCTTCTTACCTTCTAAATTCTTGTAATTTATCCATTTATCCAAACACCGAAATCTTGTAACCGTTCCAGAAACCACATTATTACTTCCATTTTCAACTCGGGACCGTTCTCACATAGAGGACCAAAACCCCCTGTTTCACACTATGCTCAGCTCTGCCTCACATAAATCTACCTCAAGCCTTTATATGGGCGGTCAATCATTTTCAGACTTTCAAAAATTTTTTGCAGGGACTATTGCAATATATCAAGAAACATATGTAAAAATGCAAACATTTCAATGGTATAATATGTATTTCTAAAGGAATACAAAATGTACACAGACAAAGCGAAAAAAAATAAGCGTAAAAATCTTAGATTTTAACACATTTCTCTTTGCAAACGAAGTCCTCTCAGGAAAAAATAACTAATCTGTAATTACATATTGCATTATAAATACATCCTTGATACATACGCTTTTTTTTAGCCAAAGTTTACGTTATATCGAAATAGATACCAAAACTTTTCTATCCGTTTTAAACCGATAAATCCAAATAAGCAAGTGATGATTTTTTTTCTCCTGACAAATTCCAAACTCATTTTAAAAGATAAAGTGCCTTTAATTTTTTATAGGAAATTTAAAGGTATTTATTTAAATGTAGTTCGAAGTTAAGATTAATTATTTTTCTTACTTATTTGTTTATTTGTTTATTTTCTAGTTTATAAAGTTGCAGACGAGAGTGTTTTTGAATTGGTCGCCGCACATTGTTAAGCATAAAAACAAATGCTTGAATGTAAGTGAATAAGTCGCCAAAAAAAAAAAGATGTTAAATAGTGATATTTGGTAAATACTGTATATTTTGTAAAGGTTACAAGGTAAAGGACTCTGGTAATATACATAGCTTGCAGAAGTTCCACTCAGATGCGTATAAAAACATTGAAGAAAAGAAAAATTAACTCAATGATGAAGATTTACTATGTAAAATAAGAGGACTAGATCTTTTCGCAAGGGAGACCTAATTTCATGAGTACCGACCCAAGCAGTTTTTAGTGAGACGAATACCTCAGCAGTGTTACACCATCACAAAAACTGAAAAAAACATCAGACAAGAAAGGATGTATAGAGAAAGCATTTTCTCATTTGCGATTTTATAAAAAAAAAAAGTTATTCACAAAGTTCGGATTCTAAAACTTTGTCATTTAGAAATGTGCATAATGAGAATCTATGCAACAATAACAATAATGAACAAGCTTTTGAAATAACTAGTCAATCTCAGTTTGAAGATTGATCACTGTTCTGACCTGAAAGACAGCATCGACTTCTGATCATCCCATTAACACACTGATATTTTGTAAATCTTTGGAATCACTGAAAACAATTGTTCTTTCTGCTTGTAATTTGTGAGATGGTGACTGGATCAAAGAAGTTAGTCTTGAACTTTACACTAAATTACTCAATGCCTTCAAAGAAACTAAGACACTTCTATGGCCCACCAAATCTAGTGACGTTCATTATTATTATTATTATTATTATTATTATTACTACTAGCTAAGCTACAACCCTAGTTGGAAAAGCAGGATACTATAATCCCAGAGGCTCCAACAGGGAAAATAGCCCAGTGAGGAAAGGAAAATAGAATATTTTAAGAAGAGTAATATTAAAATAAATATCTCCTATATAAACTATAAAAAAACTTTAACAAAACAAGAGGAAGAGGAATAAGATAGAATAGTGTTCTGGATTGTACCCTCAACCAAGCAGGAAGGGGGGAGCCCCGCCCTGCCAGCGGGAAGGGAGGAGCCCCGCCCTGCCAGCGGGAAGGGAGGAGCCCCGCCCTGCCAGCGGGAATGGGGGAGCCCCGCACTGCCAGCGGGAAGGGGGGAGCCCCGCACTGCCAGCGGGAAGGGGGGAGCCCCACCCTGCCAGCAGGAAGGGGGGAGCCCCGCCCTGCCAGCAGGAAGGGTGGAGCCCCGCCCTGCCAGCGGGAAGGGGGAGCCCCACCCTGCCAGTGGGAAGGGGGAGCCCCGCCCTGCCAGCGGGAAGGGGGAGCCCCGCCCTGCCAGCGGGAAGGGTGGAGCCCCGCCCTGCCAGCGGGAAGGCGGGAGCCCCGCCCTGCCAGTGGGAAGGGGGGAGCCCCGCCCTGCCAGCGGGAAGGAGGAAGCCCCACCCTGCCAGCGGGAAGGGCGGAGCCCCGCCCTGCCAGCGGGAAGGGCGGAGCCCCGCCCTGCCAGCGGGAAGGGGGAGCCCCGCCCTGCCACCGTGAAGGGAGGAGCCCCGCCCTGCCAGCGGGAAGGGGGCAGGCCCGCTCAGCCAGCGGGAAGGGGGGAGCCCCGCACTGCCAGCGGGAAGGGTGGAGCCCCGCCCTGCCAACAGGAAGGGTGGAGCCCCGCCCTGCCAGCGGGAAGGGGGTGCCCCGTCCTGCCAGCGGGAAGGGCGGAGCTCCGCCCTGCCAGCGGGAAGGGGGAGCCCCACCCTGCCAGTGGGAAGGGGGAGCCCCGCCCTGCCAGCGGGAAGGGGGAGCCCCGCCCTGCCAGCGGGAAGGGGGAGCCCCGCCCTGCCAGCGGGAAGGGGGGAGCCCCGCCCTGCCAGCGGTAAGGGGGAAGCTCCGCCCTGCCAGCGGGAAGGGGGGAGCCCCGCCCTGCCAGCGGGAAGGGGGTAGTCCCGCCCTTCCAGCGGGAAGGGAGGAGGCCCGCCCTGCCAGCGGGAAGGGGGGGAGCCCCGCCCTGCCAGCGGGAAGGGGGGAGCCCCGCCCTGCCAGCGGGAAGGGAGGAGGCCCGCCCTGCCAGCGGGAAGATGGGGAGCCCTGCCCTGCCAGCGAGAAGGGGGGAGCCTCGCCCTGCCAGCGGGAAGGGGGGAGCCCCTCCCTGCCAGCAAGAAGGGGGGAGCCCCGCCCTGCCAGCGGGAAGGGGGGAGCCCCGTCCTACCAGCGGGAAGGAGGGATAAAACTTTCGTATCTGTATAAGAGGTAACTAATGGTAATGAACATTTTCACATTGCAGTGCTTTGCACCTACACCTGTTGCAGTGTGCCCACAATCATGTACTGTGGAGTGAGCAACGAGGAACCCGGATCTGAGAAGATAGTAGGAGTTGGTGAGTACCCGAGTAGAATAGATTATTACTTCTATTTAAGAAGTGTAACTGTGACTTTACTTTAACGAGTAGAATAGATTATTACTTCTATTTAAGAATTTTAAACTGTAACTTTACTGTAACTTGTATACAGTATTCGCTATACGTAGGGCCTACATTGTCCAGGATAGTATTCTGTCAACATATATTTATACCTGTATATTTCGCCGAAGCATGTGATGTAGACCGCATATGTATACTGTATATTATGTAGTTAAAATATCTAGGGTGTAGGTATAGTGAATATAAATCCCTTAAACACCTTACAATTTAGGGTGTCCTATTATCCAAATAATTCCTCATCGTCACGTCGATATTAAGGACCAGTAATCCTGTCCTTTTTGTTCACCGTAATAGATTGAAACTGGCCAACTATCGGCCTTAGATCAGTTTAATGATAATGATGATAAATATGAATACTATTACTACTCATATCGTAATGATTTTAAGCTTTTAAGAATTGCTTGATAATCCTCCCTTCGAGAGATTAGTACTAACACCTTTAGTCTTGTGTTTAACACTTTGAAGTCATTTTTTAGTTTTTATCAATACATTCTTTCATTGCTTTTTTTATTTTTTTTTTTTTTTTTTTTTTTTTTTTTTTTGCTACATTGTTGGTAGTATTAAATCTGAATCTCTATAGATTTTAACCAGTTCCATAACGCATTTTTCGTTCCAGCAGTATGATCTTTTCAGGTTTTATTTTATTTTTTTTTTTTTGCACGACATTGTTGGTAGTATTAGATCTAAATCTCTATAGATTTTAACCAGTTCCATAACACATTCTTCCTTCCGGCCGTATGATCTTTTCAGGTTTTATTTCGGCCATTGGATTAATTTTGGACTAGACTTTGAAACAAAACGTGTTTCGTATCTTATTACCATTAATATTTCTATCATTCCTTGTAATCTTTACATGCTCTCAGAAGATTCTTATTAGCCCGTGTCTGGCCGGAGGGGCTAGGCAATCTACAACAACAGCAAAGGCTGTGTAATGAGAAACAGTCCTTATAATAATTAAAAGGAAAGAAATCGGGCAATGGTATCGTCACGCAGCGTACAGTTAGAATCAAAAGAACGCCGACACTCGGGGAAAATCTTTCGTCAGATGTCTTTAGTGTTCCCGTGACAAAACAGGTGAAGTGTTGCTCTTCTTACTACTACTATGAAGTGGGCGGAGCCCTCTCCAACCTTAGTGAATCAAAGACAGCAACGGGGTGTTTTTTGCTAGTGAAAGCATTAACATTTTACAAATCGAGTTGCCATATTTCATTCTGTTTTATCATTTGACGTTTCGAATACCTACGGCAAATACCGAATACACACACACACATATTTATATATATATATATATATATATATATATATATATATATATATATATATACAGTATATATATATGTATATATATATATATATATATATATATATATATATATACTGTATATATATATATACATATATATACTGTATGTATATATAAATATATATATTATATTATATTATGAATCCGCAAAATCGTGTAGAAATTATTGGAGTATTACGGCTGAAATATTCCTTTCGTTAAAAGCTACATTAGATTATTTCGACATTAGCCTTGTTCAAGTCACCGATGAAAGAAAAAGTACTTTCAGATATGGTTCGATGTAAAATAATAATAATAAAAAATTAAAAACACCTTACATGAGTTATACCGGCTTAAAGGACATGTATGTATATAATTACAGAGAGAGAGAGAGAGAGAGAGAGAGAGAGAGAGAGAGAGAGAGAGAGAGAGAGAGAGAGAGAGAGAGAGAGAGAGAGAAATTCGACCGGAATACATCGTTTTTAATTATATTTGTAGTACGTTGGTCAAAATTCGCCTGTAACTTTTTGAGTTAGATTGGTAACAAACAAATAGACAGAGGTGAAAACATGACCTCCTTGGCGGAGGTAATAATAATAATAATAATAATAATAATAATAATAATAATAATAATAATAATAATAATAATGATTGGAACGAAACGTAAATTTTGAGAATTCTGTCGAGGTGAGTATTGGCCCGCGCACTGAGCCCTTTGATAATTTGGAATTGCATGATATTTCTTGGGATTTATTGAACGTAATTAGTTCTTCTTACCTTCTAAATTCTTGTAATTTATCCATTTATCCAAACACCGAAATCTTGTAACCGTTCCAGAAACCACATTATTACTTCCATTTTCAACTCGGGACCGTTCTCACATAGAGGACCAAAACCCCCTGTTTCACACTATGCTCAGCTCTGCCTCACATAAATCTACCTCAAGCCTTTATATGGGCGGTCAATCATTTTCAGACTTTCAAAAATTTTTTGCAGGGACTATTGCAATATATCAAGAAACATATGTAAAAATGCAAACATTTCAATGGTATAATATGTATTTCTAAAGGAATACAAAATGTACACAGACAAAGCGAAAAAAAATAAGCGTAAAAATCTTAGATTTTAACACATTTCTCTTTGCAAACGAAGTCCTCTCAGGAAAAAATAACTAATCTGTAATTACATATTGCATTATAAATACATCCTTGATACATACGCTTTTTTTTAGCCAAAGTTTACGTTATATCGAAATAGATACCAAAACTTTTCTATCCGTTTTAAACCGATAAATCCAAATAAGCAAGTGATGATTTTTTTTCTCCTGACAAATTCCAAACTCATTTTAAAAGATAAAGTGCCTTTAATTTTTTATAGGAAATTTAAAGGTATTTATTCAAATGTAGTTCGAAGTTAAGATTAATTATTTTTCTTACTTATTTGTTCATTTGTTTATTTTCTAGTTTATAAAGTTGCAGACGAGAGTGTTTTTGAATTGGTCGCCGCACATTGTTAAGATAAAAACAAATGCTTGAATGTAAGTGAATAAGTCGCCAAAAAAAAAAAAAGATGTTAAATAGTGATATTTGGTAAATACTGTATATTTTGTAAAGGTTACAAGGTAAAGGACTCTGGTAATATACATAGCTTGCAGAAGTTCCACTCAGATGCGTATAAATACATTGAAGAAAAGAAAAATTAACTCAATGATGAAGATTTACTATGTAAAATAAGAGGACTAGATCTTTTCGCACGGGAGACCTAATTTCATGAGTACCGACCCAAGCAGTTTTTAGTGAGACGAATACCTCAGCAGTGTTACACCATCACAAAAACTGAAAAAAACATCAGACAAGAAAGGATGTATAGAGAAAGCATTTTCTCATTTGCGATTTTATAAAAAAAAAAAGTTATTCACAAAGTTCGGATTCTAAAACTTTGTCATTTAGAAATGTGCATAATGAGAATCTATGCAACAATAACAATAATGAACAAGCTTTTGAAATAACTAGTCAATCTCAGTTTGAAGATTGATCACTGTTCTGACCTGAAAGACAGCATCGACTTCTGATCATCCCATTAACACACTGATATTTTGTAAATCTTTGGAATCACTGAAAACAATTGTTCTTTCTGCTTGTAATTTGTGAGATGGTGACTGGATCAAAGAAGTTAGTCTTGAACTTTACACTAAATTACTCAATGCCTTCAAAGAAACTAAGACACTTCTATGGCCCACCAAATCTAGTGACGTTCATTATTATTATTATTATTATTATTATTATTACTACTAGCTAAGCTACAACCCTAGTTGGAAAAGCAGGATACTATAATCCCAGAGGCTCCAACAGGGAAAATAGCCCAGTGAGGAAAGGAAAATAGAATATTTTAAGAAGAGTAATATTAAAATAAATATCTCCTATATAAACTATAAAAAACTTTAACAAAACAAAAGGAAGAGGAATAAGATAGAATAGTGGTCTGGATTGTACCCTCAACCAAGCAGGAAGGGGGGAGCCCCGCCCTGCCAGCGGGAAGGGAGGAGCCCCGCCCTGCCAGCGGGAAGGGGGCAGGCCCGCTCAGCCAACGGGAATGGGGGAGCCCCGCACTGCCAGCGGGAAGGGGGGAGCCCCATCCTGCCAGCGGGAAGGGGGGAGCCCCGCCCTGCCAGCAGGAAGGGTGGAGCCCCGCCCTGCCAGCGGGAAGGGGGAGCACCACCCTGCCAGCGGGAAGGGGGAACCCCGCCCTGCCAGCGGGAAGGGGGAGCCCCGCCCTGCCAGCGGGAAGGGGGAGCCCCGCCCTGCCAGCGGGAAGGGTGGAGCCCCGCCCTTCCAGCAGGAAGGCGGGAGCCCCGCCCTGCCAGTGGGAAGAGGGGAGCCCCGCCCTGCCAATGGGAAGAGGGGAGCCCCGCCCTGCCAGCGGGAAGGGGGGAGCCCCGCCCTTCCAGCAGGAAGGCGGGAGCCCCGCCCTGCCAGTGGGAAGAGGGGAGCCCCGCCCTGCCAGTGGGAAGAGGGGAGCCCCGCCCTGCCAGCGGGAAGGGGGAGCCCCGCCCTGCCAGTGGGAAGGGGAGCCCCGCCCTGCCAGCGGGAAGGGGCAGGCCCGCTCACCCAGCGGGAAGGGCGGAGCCCGACCCTGCCAGTGGGAAGGGGGAGCACGCCCTGCCAGTGGGAAGGGGGAGCCCCGCCTTGCCAGCGGGAAGGGGGAGCCTCGCCCTGCCAGCGGGAAGGGGGAGCCCCGCCCTGCCAGCGGGAAGGGGGGAGCCCCGCCCTGCCAGCGGGAAGGCGGGAGCCCCGCCCTGCCAGCGGGAAGGGGGGAGCCCCGCCCTGCCAGCGGGAAGGGCGGAGCCCCGCCCTGCCAGCAGGAAGGGTGGAGCCCCGCCCTGCCAGCGGGAAGGGGGAGCCCCGCCCTGCCAGCGGGAAGGGGGAGCCCCGCCCTGCCAGCGGGAAGGGGGAAGCCCCGCCCTGCCAGCGGGAAGGGGAGAGCCCCGCCCTGCCAGCTGGAAGGGGGGAGCCCCGCCCTGCCAGCGGGAAGGGGGTAGTCCCGCCCTGCCAGCTGGAAGGGAGGAGGCCCGCCCTGCCAGCGGGAAGGGGGGAGCCCCGCCCTGCCAGCGGGAAGGTGGAGCCCTCCCTGCCAGCGGGAAGGGGGTAGTCTCGCCCTGCCAGCGGAAAGGGGGGAGCCCCGCCCTGCCAGCGAGAAGGGGGGAGCCTCGCCCTGGCTGCGGGAAGAAGGGAGCCCCTCCCTGCCAGCGGGAAGGGGGGAGCCCCGCCCTGCCAGCGGGAAGGGGGAGCCCCACCCTGCCAGTGGGGAGGGGGAGCCCTGCCTTGCAAGTGGGAATGGCGAGCCCCGCCCTGCCAGCGGGAAGGGGGGAGCCCCGCCCAGCCAGCGGGAAGGTGGGAGCCCCGCCCTGCCAGCAAGAAGGGGGAAGCCCCGCCCTGCCAGCGGGAAGGGGGAAGCCCCGCCCTGCCAGCGGGAAGGGGGGAGCCCCGCCCTGCCAGCGGGAAGGTGGGAGCCCCACCCTGCCAGCGGGAAGGTAGGAGCCCCCGCCCTGTCAGCGGGAAGGGGGAAGGCCCGTCCAGCCAGCGTGAATGGGGGAGCCCCGCACTGCCAGCGGGAAGGGGGGAGCCCCGCCCTGCCAGCGGGAAGGGGGGAGCCCCACCCTGCCAGCGGGAAGGGGGTAGTCCCGCCCTGCTAGCGGGAAGGGGGGAGCCCCGCCCTGCCAGCGAGAAGGGGGGAGCCTCGCCCTGCCAGAGAGAAGGGGGGAGCCCCTCCCTGCCAGCAAGAAGGGGGGATCCCCGCCCTGCCAGCGGGAAGGGGGGAGCCCCGTCCTGCCAGCGGGGAGGGGGAGCCCCGCCCTGCCAGCGGGAAGGGAGAGCCCCGCCCTGCCAGCGGGAAGGAGGAGCCCCGCCCTGCCAGCTGGAAGGGGGAGCCCCACCCTGCCAGTGGGGAGGGGGAGCCCTGCCCTGCCAGCGGGAAGGGGGCAGGCCCGCTCAGCCAACGGGAAGGGGGGAGCCCCGCACTGCCAGCGGGAAGGGGGGAGCCCCATCCTGCCAGCGGGAAGGGGGGAGCCCCGCCCTGCCAGCAGGAAGGGTGGAGCCCCGCCCTGCCAGCAGGAAGGGGGAGCCCCACCCTGCCAGCGGGAAGGGGGAACCCCGCCCTGCCAGCGGGAAGGGGGAGCCCCGCCCTGCCAGCGGGAAGGGGGAGCCCCGCCCTGCCAGCGGGAAGGGGGGAGCCCCGCCCTTCCAGCAGGAAGGCGGGAGCCCCACCCTGCCAGTGGGAAGAGGGGAGCCCCGCCCTGCCAATGGGAAGAGGGGATCCCCGTTCTGCCAGCGGGAAGGGGGGAGCCCCGCCCTTCCAGCGGGAAGGCGGGAGCCCCGCCCTGCCAGTGGGAAGAGGGGAGCCCCGCCCTGCCAGTGGGAAGAGGGGAGCCCCGCCCTGCCAGCGGGAAGGGGGAGCCCCGCCCTGCCAGTGGGAAGGGGGAGCCCCGCCCTGCCAGCGGGAAGGGGGCAGGCCCGCTCACCCAGCGGGAAGGGCTGAGCCCCACCCTGCCAGTGGGAAGGGGGAGCAAGCCCTGCCAGTGGGAAGGGGGAGCCCCGCCTTGCCAGCGGGAAGGGGGAGCCTCGCCCTGCCAGCGGGAAGGGGGAGCCCCTGCCAGCGGGAAGGGGGCAGGCCCGCTCAGCCAACGGGAATGGGGGAGCCCCGCACTGCCAGCGGGAAGGGGGGAGCCCCATCCTGCCAGCGGGAAGGGGGGAGCCCCGCCCTGCCAGCAGGAAGGGTGGAGCCCCGCCCTGCCAGCGGGAAGGGGGAGCACCACCCTGCCAGCGGGAAGGGGGAACCCCGCCCTGCCAGCGGGAAGGGGGAGCCCCGCCCTGCCAGCGGGAAGGGGGAGCCCCGCCCTGCCAGCGGGAAGGGTGGAGCCCCGCCCTTCCAGCAGGAAGGCGGGAGCCCCGCCCTGCCAGTGGGAAGAGGGGAGCCCCGCCCTGCCAATGGGAAGAGGGGAGCCCCGCCCTGCCAGCGGGAAGGGGGGAGCCCCGCCCTTCCAGCAGGAAGGCGGGAGCCCCGCCCTGCCAGTGGGAAGAGGGGAGCCCCGCCCTGCCAGTGGGAAGAGGGGAGCCCCGCCCTGCCAGCGGGAAGGGGGAGCCCCGCCCTGCCAGTGGGAAGGGGAGCCCCGCCCTGCCAGCGGGAAGGGGCAGGCCCGCTCACCCAGCGGGAAGGGCGGAGCCCGACCCTGCCAGTGGGAAGGGGGAGCACGCCCTGCCAGTGGGAAGGGGGAGCCCCGCCTTGCCAGCGGGAAGGGGGAGCCTCGCCCTGCCAGCGGGAAGGGGGAGCCCCGCCCTGCCAGCGGGAAGGGGGGAGCCCCGCCCTGCCAGCGGGAAGGCGGGAGCCCCGCCCTGCCAGCGGGAAGGGGGGAGCCCCGCCCTGCCAGCGGGAAGGGCGGAGCCCCGCCCTGCCAGCAGGAAGGGTGGAGCCCCGCCCTGCCAGCGGGAAGGGGGAGCCCCGCCCTGCCAGCGGGAAGGGGGAGCCCCGCCCTGCCAGCGGGAAGGGGGAAGCCCCGCCCTGCCAGCGGGAAGGGGAGAGCCCCGCCCTGCCAGCTGGAAGGGGGGAGCCCCGCCCTGCCAGCGGGAAGGGGGTAGTCCCGCCCTGCCAGCTGGAAGGGAGGAGGCCCGCCCTGCCAGCGGGAAGGGGGGAGCCCCGCCCTGCCAGCGGGAAGGTGGAGCCCTCCCTGCCAGCGGGAAGGGGGTAGTCTCGCCCTGCCAGCGGAAAGGGGGGAGCCCCGCCCTGCCAGCGAGAAGGGGGGAGCCTCGCCCTGGCTGCGGGAAGAAGGGAGCCCCTCCCTGCCAGCGGGAAGGGGGGAGCCCCGCCCTGCCAGCGGGAAGGGGGAGCCCCACCCTGCCAGTGGGGAGGGGGAGCCCTGCCTTGCAAGTGGGAATGGCGAGCCCCGCCCTGCCAGCGGGAAGGGGGGAGCCCCGCCCAGCCAGCGGGAAGGTGGGAGCCCCGCCCTGCCAGCAAGAAGGGGGAAGCCCCGCCCTGCCAGCGGGAAGGGGGAAGCCCCGCCCTGCCAGCGGGAAGGGGGGAGCCCCGCCCTGCCAGCGGGAAGGTGGGAGCCCCACCCTGCCAGCGGGAAGGTAGGAGCCCCCGCCCTGTCAGCGGGAAGGGGGAAGGCCCGTCCAGCCAGCGTGAATGGGGGAGCCCCGCACTGCCAGCGGGAAGGGGGGAGCCCCGCCCTGCCAGCGGGAAGGGGGGAGCCCCACCCTGCCAGCGGGAAGGGGGTAGTCCCGCCCTGCTAGCGGGAAGGGGGGAGCCCCGCCCTGCCAGCGAGAAGGGGGGAGCCTCGCCCTGCCAGAGAGAAGGGGGGAGCCCCTCCCTGCCAGCAAGAAGGGGGGATCCCCGCCCTGCCAGCGGGAAGGGGGGAGCCCCGTCCTGCCAGCGGGGAGGGGGAGCCCCGCCCTGCCAGCGGGAAGGGAGAGCCCCGCCCTGCCAGCGGGAAGGAGGAGCCCCGCCCTGCCAGCTGGAAGGGGGAGCCCCACCCTGCCAGTGGGGAGGGGGAGCCCTGCCCTGCCAGCGGGAAGGGGGCAGGCCCGCTCAGCCAACGGGAAGGGGGGAGCCCCGCACTGCCAGCGGGAAGGGGGGAGCCCCATCCTGCCAGCGGGAAGGGGGGAGCCCCGCCCTGCCAGCAGGAAGGGTGGAGCCCCGCCCTGCCAGCAGGAAGGGGGAGCCCCACCCTGCCAGCGGGAAGGGGGAACCCCGCCCTGCCAGCGGGAAGGGGGAGCCCCGCCCTGCCAGCGGGAAGGGGGAGCCCCGCCCTGCCAGCGGGAAGGGGGGAGCCCCGCCCTTCCAGCAGGAAGGCGGGAGCCCCACCCTGCCAGTGGGAAGAGGGGAGCCCCGCCCTGCCAATGGGAAGAGGGGATCCCCGTTCTGCCAGCGGGAAGGGGGGAGCCCCGCCCTTCCAGCGGGAAGGCGGGAGCCCCGCCCTGCCAGTGGGAAGAGGGGAGCCCCGCCCTGCCAGTGGGAAGAGGGGAGCCCCGCCCTGCCAGCGGGAAGGGGGAGCCCCGCCCTGCCAGTGGGAAGGGGGAGCCCCGCCCTGCCAGCGGGAAGGGGGCAGGCCCGCTCACCCAGCGGGAAGGGCTGAGCCCCACCCTGCCAGTGGGAAGGGGGAGCAAGCCCTGCCAGTGGGAAGGGGGAGCCCCGCCTTGCCAGCGGGAAGGGGGAGCCTCGCCCTGCCAGCGGGAAGGGGGAGCCCCGCCCTGCCAGCGGGAAGGGGGGAGCCCCGCCCTGCCAGCAGGAAGGCGGGAGCCCCACCCTGCCAGCGGGAAGGGGGGAGCCCCACCCTGCCAGCGGGAAGGGCGGAGCCCCGCCCTGCCAGCAGGAAGGGTGGAGCCCCGCCCTGCCAGCGGGAAGTGGGAGCCCCGCCCTGCCAGCGGGAAGGGGGAGCTCCGCCCTGCCAGCGGGAAGGGGGAGCCCCGCCCTGCCAGCGGGAAGGGGGAAGCCCCGCCCTGCCAGCGGGAAGGGGGGAGCCCCGCCCTGCCAGCGGGAAGGGGGGAGCCCCGCCCTGCCAGCGGGAAGGGGGTAGTCCCGCCCTGCCAGCTGGAAGGGAGGAGGCCCGCCCTGCCAGCGGGAAGGGGGAGAGCCCCGCCCTGCCAGCGGGAAGGTGGAGCCCCGCCCTGCCAGCGGGAAGGTGGAGCCCCTCCCTGCCAGCGGGAAGGGGGTAGTCTCGCCCTGCCAGCGGGAAGGGGGGGAGCCCCGCCCTGCCAGCGAGAAGGGGGGAGCCTCGCCCTGCCAGCGGGAAGAAGGGAGCCCCTCCCTGCCAGCGAGAAGGGGGGAGCCCCGCCCTGCCAGCGGGAAGGGCGGAGCCCCGTCCTACCAGCGGGCAGGGGGAGCCCCGCCCTGCCAGCGGGAAGGGGGAGCCCCACCCTGCCAGTGGGGAGGGGGAGCCCTGCCCTGCCAGTGGGAATGGGGAGCCCCGCCCTGCCAGCAATCGATGTCACACCCAAGCGAAGTTTCAGTGAAAGGAATAAATAGCTTTGATTAGACGGTTGTACAAACTTAAGCGTGAATTGATTAACTCATTAACATATGATTATGACCTTTTACAATAGCAAGCTACTCTTTCAAAGTGATGGGGGAAGATTTTGTCATATTTTTTTATGAGCCTGATAGCTTAAAATATCGATGATTAGAATGGTGTACCAACCGTGTGTCACACGATCATACATAGTTCATTTTGTGTATATATTATGCTTGTATCTTCGCTCTTCCCTCGCACTAAAAAGAGCCTGAATAAACATGTCTGTTTTTCTCATCGGTAACGGTGTCAATTTTAAACATGAAAATTCTTGTTGCCTTGAGCTTTTGTATATAAAGGAGAGTGTTCTATAATAAACTCACTCAGTAGCTTTCATCCTGCTTTTGAGTCACAACCTTCTCTTGGCACTTCACAATGGTTTGTTCGAACGTGGTATTTCTTCATGGAGATTTCTTGGGCCAGTGTAAGCTATGATAATGGAGAGGGTACACTCAGGCACACTATTCTATCTTGTTTCTCTTCCTCGTTATTTCCAAGTTGTTATAGTTTATATATGAAAGCTTTATTTTGATATTGTTCTCAAACTTCTCTTGTAGTTTTCCATATCTCTTTTCCTCGCTGGGTTATTTTCCTTGTTGGAGCCTCTATTTTATAATCACAATTAATCTTTGATATTTCCCATGAAATAAGTACCATTCTAATTATTATTATTATTATTATTATTATTATTATTATTATTATTATTACTTGCTAAGCTACAACCCTAGTTGGAAAAGCAGGATGTTATAAGCTCAGGGGCTCCAAATGGGAAAATAGCCCAATGAGGAAAGGAAACAAGGAAAGATAAAATATTCTAAGAAGAGTATCAACATTAAAATAAATATCTCCTATATAAACTGTAAAAATTTTAGAAAAAACAAGAGGAAGAGAAATGAGATAGAATAGTGTGCCCGAGTGTACCCTCAAGCAACAGATGAAGGATATTACAAATAAGTTGATCCTTTTTACAGTAATTTTTGGATGATTTTTATTGAAACGTCTCAGACTGGAATTTTCTCCCTCATTATTTTTCCATTCCCTTTCGTCTTTCTTTCATTAGAGCTTACTCGACTTTCTCCTTCATTATTTTATTTTGTTTGTCGTAACTTTAGTGCCTATCCCATTCTGAACTTTAGAGATAAAATAGAAAATTAAATTTTTCTGTAATAAAAGGGATTCATAAAATATGTATTGGTAAGAGTTAACGCCAAGTAGAACTTAATATGCATGGAAGTTCTGCCTCTCATATGATAAATAACCTTTCTCAATCTTGTGGTCTACTAAATTTCGTATTCATGATCTGGATAATAGTCTTTCGAACCATTATTATTATTATTATTATTATTATTATTATTATTATTATTATTATTATTATTATTACTTGCTAAGCTACAACTCTAGTTGGAAAAGCAGGATACTATAAGCCCAGGGGCTCCAACAGTGAAATTAGCCTAGTGAGGAAAGGAAACAAGGAAAAGTAAAATATTTTAAGATCAGTAACAACATTAAAATAGATATTTCTTATATAAACTATTAAAACTTTAACAAAACAGGAGGAAGATAAATTAGGTAGAATAGTGTGCCCGAGTGTACCCTCAAACAAGAGAACTCTAACCCAAGACAGTGGAAGACCATGGTACAGAGGCTATGGCACTACCCAAGACATTGAT
>NC_090737.1:13921541-13926541 GCF_036898095.1 Palaemon carinicauda
ATTTAAGAAGTGTAACTGTGACTTTACTGTAACGAGTAGAATAGATTATTACTTCTATTTAAGAAGTGTAACGGTGACTTTACTGTAACGAGTAGAATAGATTATTACTTCTATTTAAGAAGTGTGACTGTGACTTTACTGTAACGAGTAGAATAGATTATTACTTCTATTTAAGAATTTTAAACTGTGACTTTACTGTAACGAGTAGAATAGATTATTACTTCTATTTAAGAATTTTAAACTGTGACTTTACTGTAACGAGTAGAATAGATTATTACTTCTATTTAAGAATTTTAAACTGTGACTTCACTGTAACGAGTAGAATAGATTATTACTTCTATTTAAGGATTTTAAACTGTGACTTTACTGTAACGAGTAGAATAGATTATTACTTCTATTTAAGAAGTGTAAACTGTAACTTGTATACAGTATTCGCTATACGTAGGGCCTACATTGTCCAGGATAGTATTTTGTCAACCTATTATATTTATACCTGTATATTTCAACGAAGCATGTTATGTAGACTGTATATGTATACTGTATATTATGTAGTTAAAATATCTAGGGTGTAGGTATAGTGAATATGAATCCTTAAACACCGTAATATTAATAGATTGAAACTGGCCAACTATCGGCCTTAGATCAGTTCAATGATAATGATGATAAATATGAATACTATTACTACTCATATCGTAATAATTTTAAGCTTTTAAGAATTGCTTGATAATCCTCCCTTCGAGAGATTAGTCCTAAAACCTTTAGTCTTGTGTTTAACACTTTGAAGACATTTTTTAGTTTTATTTTCTTTCATTGCTTTGACTTGCCGATTTTTTTTTTTTTTTTTTTTTTTTTTTTTTTTTTTTTTTTTTTTTTTTTTTTTTGCTACTTTGTTGGTAGTATTAAATCTAAATCTCTATAGATTTTAACCAGTTCCATAACGCATTCTTCGTTCCGGCAGTATGATCTTTTCGGGTTTTATTTCGGCCATTGGATTAATTTTGGACTAGACTTTGAAACAAAACGTGTTGCGTATCTTATTACCATTAATATTTCTATCATTCCTTGTAATCTTTGCATGCTCTCAGAAGATTCTTACGAGCTGCATGATTGAAAGAGGAGCCCGTGTCTGGCCGGAAGGTCTAGGCAATCTACAACAACGGCAAAGGCTGTGTAATGAGAAACAGAACTTACAATAATTAAAAGTAGAGAAATCGAGCAATGGTATCGTCACGCAGCGTACAGTTAGAATCAAAAGAACGACGACACTCGGGGGAAATCTTTCGTCAGATGTCTCTAGTGTTCCCATGACAAAACAGACAAGGTGTTGCTCTTCTTACTAGTACTATGAAATGGGCGGAGCCCTCTCCAACCTTAGTTAATCAAAGACAGCAACGGGGTGTTTTTTTGCTAGTGAAAGCATTAACATTTTACAAATCGAGTTGTCATATTTCATTCTGTTTTATCATTTGACGTTTCGAATATCCACTGCAAATACTGAATACACACACACACACACACACACACACATATATATATATATATATATATATATATATATATGTATATATGTATATATATATATATATATATATATATATATATATATATATATAATCATGAATCCACAAAATCGTGTAGAAATTATTGGAGTATCGCAGCTAAAATATTCCTTCCGTTAAAAAGATGAAAGAAAAAGTACTTTCAGATACGGTTCGATGTAAAATAATAATAAAAAAAAAACACCATACATGAGTAATACCGGTCTAAATGACATTCGGAGAGAGAGAGAGAGAGAGAGAGAGAGAGAGAGAGAGAGAGAGATTCGGCCTGAATACATCGTTTTTAATTATATTTGTAGTACGTTGGTCAAAATTCGCCCGTAAGTTTTTGAGTTAGGTTTGTGACAAACAAATAGACAGGTGAAAACATGACCTCCTTGGCGGAGGTAATAATGATAATAATAATAATAATAATAATAATAATAATAATAATAATAATAATAATAATAGGACCAAAACGTAAATTTTGAGAGTTCTGTCGAGGTGAGTATTTGCCCGCGCACTGAGCCCTTTGATAATTTGGAATTGCAAGGTATTTCTTGTGATTTATTAAACGTAATTAGTTCTTCTTACCTTCTAAATTCCTGGAATTTATCCATTTATCTAAACATACCGAAATCTTGTAACCCTTCGAGAAACCACATTATTACTTCCATTCTCAACTCGGGGCCGTTCTCACATAGGGGACCAAAACCCCTCACACAAATCTACATTAACCTTTATATGGGCGATCAATCATATTCAGACTTTCAAAAAAATTTGCAGGTACTATTGCAATATATCAAGAAACATATGTAAAAAAGCAAACATTTCAATAGTATAATATGTATTTCTAAAGGAATACAAAATGTACACAGACAAAGCGAAAAAAAAATAAGCGAAAGAAATCTTGATTTTAACATATTTCTCTTTGCAAACGAAGTCCTCTCAGGAAAAAATAACTAATCTGTAATTACATATTGCATTATAAATATGTCCTTGTTACATACGCTTTTTTTTAGCCAAAGTTTACGTTATATTGAAATAGATACCAAAACTTTTCTATCCGTTTCAAACTGATAAATCCAAATAAGCAAGTGATGATTTTTTCTCCTGACAAATTCCAAACTCATTTTAAAAGATAAAGTGCCTTTAATTTTTTATAGGAAATTTAAAGGTATTTATTCGAATGTAGTTCGAAGTTAAGATTAATTATTTTTCTTACTTATTTGTTCATTTGTTTATTTTGTAGTTTATAAAGTTGCCGACGAGAGTGTTTTTGAATTGGTCGTCGCACATTGTTAAGTATAAAAACAAATGCTTGAGTATAAGTGAATAAGTCGCCCAAAAAAGATGTTAAATAGTGATATTTGGTAAATACTGTATATTTTGTAAAGGTGACAAGGTAAAGGACTGGTAATATAAATAGCTTGCAGAAGTTCCACTCAGATGCGTATAAAAACATTGAAGAAAAGAAAATTTAACTAAATGATGAAGATTTACTATGTAAAATAAGAGGACTAGATCTTTTCGCAAGGGAGACCTAATTTCATGAGTGCTGACCCAAGCAGTTTTTAGTGAGACGAATACCTCAGCAGTGTTACACCATCAAAGAAACTGAGGAAACATCAGACAAGAAAAGATGTATAGAGAAAGTTATTCACAAAGTTCGGGTTTTAAAACTTTGTCATTTAGAAATGTGTATAATGAGAATCTATGCAACAATAGCAATAATGAACAAGCTTTTGAAATAACTAGTCAATCTAAGGTTGAATATTGAACACTGTTCTGACCTGAAAGACAGCATCGACTTCTTCACTGATATTTTATAAATTTTTGGAATCACTGAAAACAATAGTTCTTTCTGCGTGTAATTTGTGAGATGGTGACTGGATCAAAGAAGTTAGTCTTGAACTTTACACTAAATTACTCAATGCCTTCAAAGATACCAAGACACTTCTATGCCCCACCAAATCTAGTGACGTTCCTTATTATTATTATTATTATTATTATTATTATTATTATTATTATTATTATTATTACTAGCTAAGCTACAACCCTAGTTGGAAAAGCAGGATGCTATAATACCAAAGGCTCCAAAAGGGAAAATAGCCCAGTGAGGAAAGGAAAATAGAATATTTTAAGAAGAGTAATATTAAAATAAATATCTCCTATATAAACTATAAAAAACTTTAACAAAACAAGAGGAAGAGAAATAAGATAGAATAGTGTTCTGGATTGTACCCTCAACCAAGCGGGAAGGGGGGAGCCCCGCCCTGCCAGCAGGAAGGGGGCAGGCCCGCCCTGCCAGCGGGAATGGGGGAGCCCCGCACTGCCAGCGGGAATGGGGGAGCCCCACCCTGCCAGCGGGAAGGGGGGAGCCCCGCTCTGCCAGGGGGAGGGGGGAGCCCCGCCCTGCCAGCGGGAAGGGGGGAGCCCCGCCCTGCCAGCGGGAAGGGGGGAGCTCCGCCCTGCCAGCGGTTAGGGGGGAGCCTCGCCCTGCCAGCGGGAAGGGGGGAGCCCCTCCCTGCCAGCGGGAAGGGGGGAGCCTCCCTGCCAGCGGGAAGGGGGGAGCCCCGCCCTGCCAGCGGGAAGGGGGAGCCCCCCCCCCTGCCAGCGGGAAGGGGGAGCCCCCCTGCCAGCGGGAAGGGGGGAGCCCCGCCCTGCCAGCGGGAAGGGGGAAAGCCCCGCCCTGCCAGCGGGAAGGGGGGAGCTCAGCCCTGCCATCGGGAAGGGGGGAGCCCCGCCCTGCCAGCGGGAAGGGGGGAGGCCCGCCCAGCCAGCGGGAAGGGGGGAGGCCCGCCCTGGCTAGCAGGAAGCGGGCAGCCCCGCCGAGCCAACAATATAGAGTTCCTGTATCTAGCTTATTTTTAAAAAAACATGAGAGCCTTTTGGAAATCTCTAACAGGCTCCAAAAAGTCTTCAAAGCCTTCAAAGTCTTCAGAGCTCCCCCAACTCTTTGTTTGTCTCCAATTTTTATTTCGTCATCAATAGTAAAGTTGAATGCTTTCCTGTCAGAGCTCCAAAAGGAGAGATATGGAATAACGGTGCAATTCCCAAATTGCCTTCAAGTTGTCATTCGTCTCAAGCATAAATGCTAGAAAAGGTAAAAAGGTTGTTTTGATTGTTTTTATTGACCAACGCAAATATGCAAGCTTTTATCACCGACTCACCATGAGGCTATTAAAAAGGAAACAAGATTTGGGTTTTTGCAGAAAATACTTTGGTGAAAGTTAAGAGAACGGTTGAGTGTGACTTTGAAAGAAAACCAAAATACTTCGTCATAAAGGGATCAACGACAAGTGGAATCATGAAGGCAGTCATGAAAAGCAAATGAAGAATCTTGAAGACTAATAACTGATTTATTTGAAAGGATTTCGACAGAAAATACAGGAAGAAGAGGGAGACAGGAAAGAGAACGGGAGAGAAGAAATAAAGACTCCGAAAAGGAGACCTAGTTAT
>NC_090737.1:13931541-13939041 GCF_036898095.1 Palaemon carinicauda
TACTGTCTTTGGTTCCCTAAGGTTGGAGAAGGCTCCAACCATTTCATAGCAGTAGTAAGAAGAGCAACACCTTGTGTGTTTTGTCATAGGAACACTATACACATCTGACAAAAGATTTCCCCCGAGTGTCGGCGTTCTTTTGATTCTAACTGTACATCAGCCTTCGAAAACGATTATTATTATTATTATTATTAATCTACAACCCTAGTTGGAAAAGCAGAATGCTATAAGCCCTGGGGATCCAACAGGGAAAATAGCCCAGTGAGGAAAGGAAACAATGGAAAATAAAATATTTTAAGAACTGCAACATTAAAATAAATATTTCTTATATAAACTATGAAAACTTTAGCAAAACAAGAGGAAGAGAAATAAGATAGAATAATGTGCCCGAGGGTACCCGAGTGTACCCTCAAGCAAGAAAACCCTAATCCAAGACAGTCGAAGACTGAGTGGGGTGACAGCTTGGTGAAAGGGTTTGCGTATCGCTAGTATCAGGGCCACACATACTAGGTTGGTGTGCTGAGAGCGATTAGTCGAAAATCACCCGTCATCACTAATCGCACTTGCGAGCGTGCGAATGAAAACTAGCCAAATCCCAAACTTGAATCGACATGTCTGAGGCCTTTGTCCTGGAGTGGACCAGAAAAGGCTGCATTTGTTGTTGTTGAATGTCTGTTATCTTGCAACGTGGGACGTTTTTCTTTAAATGTGGTTTAAAAGTTGCTCATGAATGGCAGAGGCAATGGACAGTGACATTGCCTTATCGAGCAGGACAATGCCCTAGAGACTGACCATATATACATACAATCAGCGTCCAAGCCCCCTCTCCACCAAAGCTAGGACCAAGGACGCCCAGGCAATGCTGCTGATGACTCAGCAAATAGACTTATAGGCTTCCCCAAACACCCCCATCCTTGGCTCACTAGGATGGTGAGGTTACAGCGACCAAAGAAACTATCAAATGTGAGCGGGACTCGAACCCTAGCTGGCGTTCACCAGTGAGGGACGTTGCCACATTGGCCACCACAGCCCTAAATAAGCGACAGATTTTGCTATGTATACGCTATCAATGCCAATTATTTATTAATCGTTGGTTATTTAAACGTTTCAGTGGCATCAAGTGCCTCGGTTTTTTGAAGTGATAATTGGTCTGTGACATTTTCGCCATTATTATATTAGAATTTAGATAACAATAGAGGGATGGTTTTACTTGATTTTGTTATAATCGACTATTCAGAACTATTTTAGTCTATATACAGTATATACTGTATATATATATATATATATATATATATATATATATATATATATATATATATATATATATACATATAACAAGATTGCCTTTTGTTTGATTTTAAAGAGAATGGGAACTATGAATATTTTGTTTTTTTTCCTTTATTTTTTTATATTTTTATCATCTTATTTAGTATTTTATTCCATTCTAAAGAGCATGATTCATTCCACGTACACTCTCGTCCCGATCAAATCAGAATTCTCTCCATTTACTTGATTGAACTTCCAGATGTTTTCATCCAATTTCCTTTGCTTTCATTGCGAACTGTTTTGACAGGTCAGTCTGCATTATCCACCTTTTCATTTCTCAATCTTCTGATGCGTATATTCGTCAATCCTTCGGCTTCGTTTACTTAAGCTGTGTACGTTATGTTGTTGTTTATCAACCACTGGAATTTATAGTGATAATTTCCTTGCCTTTTTTTATCACTTTGCGCTAGACAGAATTTCTCGATGACTTTTTTATTTTGCGATTTGCAAAGCATTGCAAATATAGCTTCTGCTTTCTGCATCGTCTACAGGGCAATGTCTTCTTTCATTGTTATCATTAGCTAATTTTTTTTTTATTTTATGAATTTTCCTTCACTATTTAAAAAATGTTTTTACTGTAAATTTTTCAAACTTAAATTTCTCTTTCACTGTCAATCAATCTTTTTTGCTTCCTGCTTTCTGTGACGTTATTTTTCATAGGAATAAAACTAGCTATCTTTATTTTCATGATTATGGTCCCAAATTTCTCAAATTTTCATCTCTACAACCCTAGATGGAAAAGCAGAATACTATAAGCCCAAGGACCCCAACAGGGAAAATAGCCCAGTGAGGAAAGGAAACAAGGAAAAATTATATATTTTGAGAACAGTATCAGTATTTTAGACGTACTTTTTTAGCCTTCTATTTTACATTACACGTACCATACATTCTTCTCATATTTCTACTCTCCCTCCTTTCTAGTAGTGATATTCCAGCAAGCCATCTCACCATCATCATCTCGGTTCTTTCCAACGGCCTTTCCTCTTCGCCCAAGTTCCTGTCCCATAAAATACCAGAAAACAATCCCATATACATTGAAATTGGAATAAATACAGCAATAATACCCGTCTAGAACAATAACAACAGTCTTGTGAAGTAAACGGCACTCCAAATATTTAGCATTATGCGTTTTAAATAAATAATTTCAATGTCGTTTGTTATTTTTGGGTGGTGCCAGAGATCCATTTTATGAATCTGGCCAATTAGGACAGAACCAGGCATTTATTTATTAATTTATTTATTTATTTTTTTTTTTTTTTTTTTTTTTTTTTTTTTTTTTTTTGCCAGGCCGTGTTCGTCTGGTTCATGCTAGGAGACAGCAAATACTTGCAGGTGGATTAGAACAAAATTTCCGAAAAAGATTCTCAGACAAACAAAGTTTATGAAATTTTGAAACTTGAACATATTCCAAAAGGGAATGAAAAAAAAAGATTCATGATTTTTCTAAAGGGAGAATAAAAAAGGATATTTCCAGAGAAATCCTGTCCAATATAGCGGACAAGGATTTAAACGCAGCTAAAATTATTCAATAAAGGAATAGATAACCTGAATTCGAATATAGTATTGCTAATATTATTTGTTAACTTTCGCTGTCTCTCTCGTAAGAGTTCGCTGCTTTTAACGGAACGCGGTGTATGTTATGTACATTTAAGGTCATTTCATCGCAATGGCATCCGGTGATGGAAACGAAAGGATATTTTATAAAGCTATTAATACTTCCGATAAAAATAGGTGCAATTGTCGGGTGTATTTAGACTTTGGTTTAGATTTTGATCCATATTCAAGTGTTTAGAGAGAAAAGTGGGAGACGCTGTTATATGTGATCTTTCTCTGTGTCCTCTGTGCTGTGGTGATCCATGACTAATTCTTTGTCTACTTGTAAATTCCATGAATCTTATAAATAATCCACGCTCTAATTCATTCCTGGAAGGATAATGTTATTTTTCAAATCCATGGCATAATTTGTTCATTCATATACACAAAAGACTATTTCTTTGACATTCTAATTATTTTCCTGCATTTGCCTATTTCTTCCACATTCTGTTAATTTATATTTTTGCTTATATTTCTGTAAATAATTCTGGTTGTAAATTCCATGAATCATAGATAATCCACGCTCTATTTTATCCTTTTAAGCATGATATTCTTTTTCATATCCATGGCTTACTTTGTGCATTCATATAAACAAGTGACTATTTCTTTCATATTCTGATGATTTTCCGGCATTTGCCTATTTCTTCCTCATTCTGTTAACTTATGGAGCATATGTTAGAAGGTTTAGTAACTCTTTTCATTCTATGTATGGCTGTCACCTAAGGTACATCGTTTACTGTTCTTATATCAGATATTACGTTACTATACTCACTATGGTACCAAGGAGGTCAAATGGGGGCCATTTAACCTCTTTGTATGGTGCCCATCAACAACTACTAAATCAGTATTGATGTTAAGAAAAGGCCCCCATACTCCCATCTGTTTGAGCTTGAAAACAAGGCCCTCATGATAAACAAGGTCAAAGACAGCATTAGAATCAAGGCCAATCATACGGACTTCCTGACCACAATCCAGGGATTTCTGGATTTGTTTGCGAAAGCTGAACATCAAGAGCTTTTCTCCAAAAAGGGGTGACTTCTGGGAAAAACATCAACTGTCACTGGCACAATCCTTCTTTCAACTTTTTAATCGTGGTTGAGCTCCCTGTGGAGTAGAGACATCCACAAAGTACAGTGTATATATATATATATATGTGTGTGTGTATATATATATATATATATATATATATATTGTGTGTGTTTTAGAGTACACACACACACATATATATATATATATATATATATATATATATATATATATATATATATATTGTGTGTTTAGAGTACACACACACACACACACATATATATATATATATATATATATATATATATATATATATACAGACAGTATTGTCTGTGTAGTTTTCTACTCATTTTATTGCCTTACTATAGAAAACAATCAAGGAATTTTGCATATTATGCATCTATAGGCTACTCGTTCTTATTAAAAACAAAACTTGACAGAAAAACACTTTAGAGAAACCAACTATTTTATCATTAGTGTTTTGAAGAACACAATGAAGAACGTTGTATATTCTCTCACAACAACCAAACGTTAGTCCCTTTTAATTTTTTTTTTGGGGGGGGTATGACTGACTGTCCGGAAACAAGGTCCGGGCAATCTGCGCACGCACGCATGCACGCACCCTTTATTGCATAATCGCTTCCTTTCGTTCTCTTGTTTACCAACTTAGAGGGGAACTTCATAATTGCAAATCCTTCTTCTCTCTTTGCTTGAGCTTCCCCCTTGTTTTCTGGGCCTTGCTTACCTGGTGAGGGGAAAACTGCTTTCATTTCCAGTCTTGTTTTGCAGAAGAAAAATAGAAACAAAAAAAGATGCTGTGGCGGTTTCGCTGATGTATTTCGCAGAGGAAATGAATCCGAGCCTCTTGATTTTCTTATTTAAAGAAACATAATTTTTCAACAATGTATTTACTTAATGGATATTCTTACGTTTATCAGTATGCAAATTTACTCTCATTTATTTATTTTTATCCATATTTTTATTCCATTTTTTCCTGCGGTAAATGTAGAAAATGATAGCCTTAGCTATCACCATTTTTAACTTTCCCTAAAATTATACAACTGTTTATTTGTGATTATGATATTTCGATCTTATGCTAAAAAATTGGGGTTTTCGGTAGAGCTTGTTAAAAAAAAAACGTCTTTGATGTAACTTACAGCTTGGGAAAATAAGTCCAAAGTCTATTCAATCAGTTCTCTGGAGAGAGAGAGAGAGAGAGAGAGAGAGAGAGAGAGAGAGAGAGAGAGAGAGAGAGAGAGAGAGAGAGAGAGAGAGAGAGAGAGCGAGCCAGCCTTATTGCCTTATTTTATGTTTGGGTTCCCCCAGGTCCCTCAATATGAGGCACCTCGTATATCCACCAGAGAGTTGCTAATGCATCTTACGGTGTATTTTGCATCTTCCAGTCTTGGATGGTCTGAGAGAGAGAGAGAGAGAGAGAGAGAGAGAGAGAGAGAGAGAGAGAGAGAGAGAGAGAGAGAGAGAGAGAGAGAGATGGAGGGGGGGGGGCGTAACATGCTTTTTCAAAAGAACCATCCACCATAGGATAAATGGTCGACATGATATAATGTACAGTAACTCATTTCCGATGGAACTACATAAGCTTTCTTTAAAAGTTACCGTAAGTGAATAAATGATAAGAATAATTTTAATATTGATCAGCTAAACGAAAAACCTTATGCTTATGATTGGCAAACTAGAATCAGATTCATTGCAGGACGTTCTGGTACTAATATTCATTTTTTCGTTTTTGGTGCACAGACGTTCTATTCCTTTTAAGCTCACTTCCACGTGAACGTAATAATAATAATAATAATAATAATAATGATGGTAGTGATAGTGATAGTAATAATGATAATAATGATGATAATAATAATAATAATGATAATAATAATAATAATAATAATAATAATAATAATAATAATAATAATATTAATAATAATAATAACACCAACAGAAACATATGCTAGGTTATATATCATTTTAAAATCTTTGTTGAACAGGCTGACATAAGTCTTTTTAGTCTAAATATGAATTATCTGTTTTAATACTGTTATTTTTTTTTAAATATTTTATTTTAAATTTTCATTATTTCTTATATCGTTTATTCCTTTCCTTGTTTCCTTTCCTCATTGGGTTATTTTTTCCTGTTGGAACCCTTGGGCTTATAGCATCTTGCTTTTCCAACTAAGGTTGTAGCTTGGCTAGTATTAATAATAATGATAATAATAATAATCTGAAGATGAATTTAACCTAATAACACCAATTATACATTTCCGTTTCTGAAGAAAAAAAATCAGGATAAGATTACGGGGAAACTTGATTAACATTTCTTTTTCTCATAAACTCATAACGCCCTGCCCGAACTAACTTCTGGGTATTTGTAAAAGTTTACCGTTGCGGGGTATCGCCTCTTCTGTTTTTGTTTTTTTTTTGGGGGGGGGCGGGGGGGGGGGATTCATACCAGTCCAGAGTTAATTGGATAAGTTTCAGTGATGACTCGCATCCTCCAGTCCGAAAAGAAACGAACATCTCAGAGTATTAATTATTTGTGCTATATAAAGCTAGATGAGAGCCAACATTGAGAGTATTAAATTTTTGAGTTGTTGATAGATCGCGTGAGAATCAATATTCAAAGGAAAGAATCAATATCCAAAGGAGAGAATCAATGTTCAAAGGAGAGAATCAATATTCAAAGAAGAGAATCAATATTCAAAGGAGAGAATCAATATTCAAATGAGAGAATCAGTATTGAAATGAGAGAATCAATATTCAAAGAAGAGAATCAATATTCAATCAATATTCAAATGAGAGAATCAATATTCAAAGAAGAGAATCGATATTCAAATGAGAGAATCAATATTCAAAGAAGAGAATCAATATTGAAAGAAGAGAATCTATATTCAAAGAGGAGAATCAGTATTCAAAGAAGAGAATCAATATTCAAAGAGGAGAATCAATATTCAAAGAAGAGAATCAATATTCAAATGAGAGAATCAATATTCAAAGAAGAGAATCTATATTCAAAGAAGAGAATCAATATTCAAAAGAGAGAATAAGAAGAGAATCTATATTCGAAGAGGAGAATCTATATTCAAAGAGGAGATTCAATATTCAAAGAAGAGAATCAATATTCAAAGAAGAGAATCAATATTCAAAGGAGAAAAATAGCGAGCTTTGATTGACGAGTTAGATGATGTCACAAATAATCTCTCGGAGATTTTGATTGTTTATAATCGTTATCGTAAGTTCGGAAATAGGAAATAAAAAAGAATAGATCGAATGATCAGTCAGTATGTTGGCTTCTGAATTGTCATTGAAATAGTTTGAAATTTTAACTGTATTCCTAAGGTGTGTTGAAAGTTTCAACAACATTTTGGTTCTTATATGGAGCAGCTGTATTTCCTCTCTATTCAGAGCATTACTCATTTTTTAAAGATTATTTTGGTCATATGCTTATTGTTATTGTTATTATTATTATTATTATTATTATTATTATTATTATTATTATTATTATTATTATTATTACTTTTTTTCTATGTCTTTCCACTGGGTGGT
>NC_090737.1:13944041-13964041 GCF_036898095.1 Palaemon carinicauda
GGGAGGGCCAGGCAGTGGCTGCTGATGATTCAGCAGATAGACCTATAGACTCTCCCAAACCCCCCATCCTTAGCTTACAAGGATGGTGAGGGTGCAGCGACCTAAGTAACTAACAAGTGTGAGCGGAACTCGATCACCAGTCAGGGACGTTACCACCTTGGCCACCACAACCCTAATTGTATTAAAGCAAATACGCCATGTTCTTCATTGCTCCCCTCAGAGTGATAATGGGGAATAAATAATTTCATCCCCTAATCAACTTAATTGCCAAATTTAGCGTACAAAGGACCAAGCGAAGGCAAACAGCGGATCAAGGGTCCTTGAAAAAGGTGATTGTACCATGTAATTAATGATGAGTTAAGATATCATTTTGTATATCTTAATGCCCCTCCTACGAAGAATTACTTTTGTAGTTTTCATTTCTACAAATATATGAATATTATATTACCGCAAAACATAATTGATTTCTGAGCGAAAGATATTCTTTGTAAATCGGATCTATCTATCCAAGAATGGGAGATTACTACACTGTGAGAGAGAGAGAGAGAGAGAGAGAGAGAGAGAGAGACTTACCTTATTGCCTTATTTTATGTTTGGGTTCCCCCAGGTCCCTCAGTGTGGGGCCCCTCGTATATCCACCAGAGAGAGAGAGAGAGAGAGAGAGAGAGAGAGAGAGAGAGAGAGAGAGAGAGAAAGAGACCCCCTAAATGGACATAAAGGGGAACTAGAGAAAAGGATGAAGGTATTGTAAAGGACTAAAAGAATTATCTTTTGATTCAACGCCCTCTGGAAGGATAAGAAACGAACATCTGAAATTTAAGGTCAAAATCCCGATTTTCGGAAAGTAATAATCATAAATGTAAAGGAATTGAATGTTTAAATAACTAATTTACATCAAAATAAAATAATTCTTGTTTGTGGAGCATTTATAACACTTTTTTATGTGTCCTTTTCATTAAAATAAAAATATGAAAACTCGAGGAAACGATTATAAACAAGAGAAATAGCTCTAGTTTTCATTTCCCGAGATTAAGTAGTGCAAGAAAATAACTGCTGAGCAAAAAACTTCAATTAACCCCGTTTCCAGTGAACTATATCTTTTATATACTTTTGTTATGATTTTAGTCACCAAAGAGTCTTTCATGATTTAGCATTGAACTTCATAGTGGAATAGTGGTATTTTATTTTTCCTTGTTTCCTTTCCTCGCTGGGCTGTTTTTCCTATTGTAGCCCCTGGGCTTGTTGCGTCCTGCTTTTTCAACTGGGGTTGTGGCTTGGCAAGTAATAATAATAATAATGATGATGATAATAATAATAATAATAATAATAATAATAATGATAATAATAATAATAATAATAATACTGTATCTGTTTTGACGTTGTTGCTGTTTTTAGAATGATTTATTGTTAATTTGTTCTCATCATTTATTTATTTCTTTATTTCCTTTCCTCACTGGGTTATTTTTCCCAATTGGAGCCCTTGGGCTTATAGCATCTTGCTTTTCCAACTAGGGTTGTAGCTTGGATAGTAATAATAATAATAATTATATAGTTTTAATTGTAATAGATCGTATTAAAACTAATTTCAATTCAAATTTTACTATTTTTCGTGATTCTAGATGTGTCTTTAAGTCCCTGAAAAATTTCATTGACTGCACTAAAAGGAGACAAGGACACAGAGAATTATTATACTCAAGGGTTGTGGTGGCCGATGTGGTAACGTCCCTGACTGGTGAACGCCAGACTGGGGTTCGAGTCCCGCTCAAACTCGTTAGTTTCTTTGGTCGCTGCAGCCTCACCACCCTTGTGAGCTCCGGATGGGGGGTTGGGGGTTGGGGGAGCCTATAGGTTTAACTGCTGAGTCACCAGCAGCTATTACCTGTTCCTCCTTGGTTCCAGCTTGGGTGGAGAGGGGCGTTGGGCGCTGATCAGTCTCCAGGGCATTGTACCTTGCCCCTGCCATTCATGAGTGGCCTTTAAACCTTTTAAACTAGACAAGATTAATCATATACAACGTCAGTTGGAAATTAAATTACAGTCTGTAATTTAATGTCATATTTTATATCACATGGCTCCCGATTATTTTTTTTTTTTTTTTTTTTTGAAAAATTAAGCGATTTGATGAGAAAGAAATTAAATTCTTATATCCAATAATTTGCAAGAAATTCTTAGTCATGGAGAACCTTTGCTTTTTGATAGCATTTACAAATAGATCCTGTGTCTTGGAGATGTAGTTTAGAAGAGAACTTAGAAGGTAGAATCAGATTTACCGATTGTAAAGACAATCATTGCGAATATATGATACAATAAGCTGCCAACAGCTTTCAACCTCGATTAGAATATGCACAGAATTCTAAAGCGGTTCTGTGCAGAAATTGGACGTGTAAGTCGCTCGATCGAAATTATTCATTCTTCAATCGTCACGCTTATTTTCAAGAATTAAGAATCGATTAGCTTTGTTGCTGGCGAATCTCTAAGGTAATCGGACTGTTGCATGCTTGGTATTAATTATGAAGGGACGCTTGCCCTAAGAATTATTGAAACCTAACAGAGAATAGAAAACGCCTCTAAAATATAAAGAAAGACTCGAGACGAGGAACATTACTCTCCTTATCCAATGTTCCTCAATTCTTAGTCTTTCTACTGTTTTCCTTAAGTGAAGAGGACTGTTGGAGCCCCTCGGCTTATGGCATTCTGCTTTTCCCACTAGGGTTGTAGCTTAGCAAGTAATAATAGTAATAATAATTTGAAATAAAATGAACTGAAAGGCAGCCTGGGGAATAATGATAGAATTATTTTTTACATCCAACAAGGTCAATATTACATAATTGCATATTGTTGCAGCGCCAATTAAAATACGACTGTCGTTATAAATAATTTAAGAAGAACGTGAAGTGTTAATTTGGAGGCACGAAGATAATAGAACGTTGAAATTAAAGTGGTAAAAAGTTAAATTATTCAAAGAAAAAGCCTCAAATTTTTTTTGATGGAAATATTGCATGTAAACCAGCATATATTAGGTAACTGAACCTGGGAATTTAATTTGGAAAAGAATTTCAAAAAGTAAATATATTATTCCATGTAAAAAAAAAACATATATTAAAAAAAAATTAATCACACTAGACTCGCACTCACTAACCAACAAATCAATATTTTAAGTGCTATTCAGTCCTTCCCTCTAATTTAGAACTGAAATGGCAACAATAATCGTAGCAGTAAATTGCTATATATATATATATATATATATATATATATATATATATATATATATATATATATATATATATATATATCATATTTCCTCTCTTATTTACTATATAAATCCTGACGTAAAAAGTAAAAAAAAAAAAAAAAAACGAAGTCAACGGAAAAAAAGTAAGAAAAAAAAATTGCAAAATCGAGAAAACAATCTAAAGGAAAAGTGTTGAGTAACTTCCTTCCTAGAATTGGAAAAAATACGAAAACTTTACGCAGAATATTCCCAAGATTGCTCTATACCTACAGCTTGGAAAAACTTTAAAATTAAAATTACTCTAATTCACAAAAAGGGACACACAAAAGACCTGAAAATTACTAATTACTAATTTCTTATATATCATATTTTTTCTCGTATTGATTATATAAACCTTGAAGGAAATCGCGACTGTAAAAAAGCTTCTTTTTTTTTTTTTTTTTTTTTTAATACTAGGAAGTCAAGGGGAATAAAGTTGAACAAAAAATCTCACAAGATTGAGAAAACCTTCTAAAGGAAAAGTGTTAAGTAACTTCTTTCCTAGAATTGGTAGGAAAACATTATTGTGTCAAGACGGTGGGGGAAAAAAATTGTTCGTTTCGACATGGTTGCTTAAAAAAAAAAAAAAATGGAATCCTTCAGCAACAAGAAATATCAGTGTGATACAGTTCCACTGGAATTACACCAGAAAATCATTTTAAAAAAATGAAAAAATATGGAAGTGAATTACTATTAAACACAGGAAAAAAACGGAGTAAATTGACGAAAATATGAAGTATCATAAAAGGAGATTCAAAATATGAACTTTTAATTTTGGATCAAGAAAAATATGATCTAGAAATCAAGGCAGAATGTATTGATCTTAAACTATTTTTTTTTCTCACTACACAGAACAATATTCGTTAAAAAATTTTGCCGTTTTGAAAATAAATGAATGTATCTCAATGCTCGTTATTCCGCTATCATTAAAACATTGATTTTTGCTTTTTATTAAGGTATTGGAAATCATGAAAGAATATTTCAGTATAACTCCTTAGGATATAAACTCTTGTTGGAAAATATATTTCACCCTTCCTTTTGTAATGTTCTGAAATATGTATGAATAAATCAAATATATTTTGCATTGCATTTCTGGATGTATCACTATGTTTGTTATTTCGCTATCATTAAAACATTGATTTTGGCCTTTTATGAATGTATTGAAAGTCATGAAAGAATGTTTTAGTATGACTTAACGTAAACTCCTCTTGTCGGGAAATATATTTCCACCCTTTTGGTGATGTTCTGAAATGTGTATAAAGAAAACAAATATATTTTTCATGCAGTTCTGGAAACTGGTCGCTTTCCATAAATCACACATTGATTTTTTTTTTCATTTAGTCAAAGTTAATCTTCAGGATTGGGGACTTCTAACTAACATATAGATAAATAATCAAGAATTACATTAAGAAAATATTGTTGGATTAAGTCTGGGTGTTGATAAAATGAATCGTGATCATGATTTATTTACAATAACAATAAATCTAATGCTTAAATATTATCAAAATTCCAGACTGACGTTTCCTTCACAAAAATTGCTTTAAGCTAAAAAAATATATGATTATTTTTTATATTTTCAATATGGATCGCTTTGAAATAGAGCGTTTTGAAAACTCCTACATCAAAATCAATGAAAATACTATTATGCAAATTGATAGTAACTTAACAATTACCAAATTCGTTCGAATTTCACTGGATTTTTTTAATATTTTCCTTTTTTATATATGATCCACATTTTTTAAGTTAATGGGATAGATAATCTTTGAAATTGAACATTTTGTAAAATCCTACAACAAAATCAATAGAAATACATGTACGCAAAACAATTTTTCTTCTCAAGGGGTTAACTACTGCACTTTAATTGCCCAGTGGCCACTATTCCTCTTGTAAGGGTGGAAGAGAGACTTAAGCTATGGTAAGCAGCTGTTCTAGGATGAAACTCCGAAATCAAACCATTGTTCTCTAGTCATGGGTAGTGCCATAGCCTCTCTACCATGGTCTTCCTTTGTCTTGGGTTAGAGTTCTCTTGCCTGAGGGTACACTTGGGCACACTATTCTATTTAATTTCTCTTCCTCTTGTTTTGTTAAAGTTTTTTATAGTTTATACAGGGAATATTTATTCTAATGTTGTTACTATTCTTAAAATATTTATTTTTCCCTTGTATCCTTTCCTCACAGGGCTATTTTCCCTGTTGGAGCCACTGGACTTATAGCATCCTGCTTTTCCAACTAGGCGTAGGAGATGATTATAATGATGATTATACTTATTACTAGATATGTTTCCTAGTTGGAAAATCGGGAAAGTGAATTTTTGGTTCTATTCTACACTTTTTTTTTTTTTTTTTAACATAACTGTAATTGTTAACTTAGCAAACGTTGGTAATTCTACATCTTTCACCGATCTCCACACAGCGTGTGAATCTCCTTTTCAATAATAATAATAGTAATAATGATGATGATGATGATGATAAAAACAACAACAACAACAACAACAACAACAATAATAATAATAATAATAATAATAATAATAATAATAATAATAATAATAATCCAGCTAGCGTGAAATGATAAACAAGGAAAAGTCACTTTTGGTAACTGAAGGGATAATAAAGAGAAAATGAAACAGAGGGATGAGCAAATTTATGCATTAAAATGATAGGCAATGAATGAGAAAGGGAACTTTTTTTTCTTTTAGGGAATATGGAAATTGACCCAACGTTGAGCAGCAAATATTATTATTATTATTATTATTATTATTATTTCATTATGATTATTATTATTATTATTATTATTTTATTGTAATTATTATTTTTTTATTATAATTATTATAATTATTGCTATTATTATTATTATTATTGTAATTATTATTACCATTATTTTTATTATTATTATTATTGTTATTATTATTATTATTATTATTATTATTATTATTATTGTTATTTTTATTGTAATTATTATTATTGTAATTATTATTATTATTTTTATTATAATTATTATTTTTTTATTATTTTATTATTATTATTATTATTATTATTATTATTATTATAGTTGTTGTTGACGTTGTTGTTTTTATTATTTTTATTATCATTATTATTATTATTATTATTATTTTTATTATTATTATTATTATTATTATTATTATTATTATTATTGTTATTGTTGTTGTAATTGTAGTTGCTGTTATTATTATTATTATTATTATTATTATTATTACTAGCCAAGCTACAACCCTAGTTGGAAAAGCAAGATGCTATAAGCCCAAGGGCTCCAACTGGGAAAAATAGCCCGGTGAGGAAAGGAAACAAGGGAAGAAATAAATGATATAAGAAGTAATGAAAAATTTAAATAGAATATTTTAAATATTTTAAAAAACATTAACAACACTAAAACAGATAATTCATATATGGACTATAAAAAGGCTCATGTCATCCTGTTCAACCTAAAAGCATTTGCTGCAAGTTTGAACTTTTAAAGCATAATCAATGTAAATTTGTAGAATCACAATAAAAGCTAAACTGAAATTAAATGAAAGATATGAAAAAAGTTGGCCTAAGAATCAACCTTATAGGGTCACGAGGCTCGATTGCCCTGTTCAATGTGTTGATGAAATAACTGGAAATTTGTCATAACGAGTCAAAATAAAACATCCCTTCAATGATATCAAAAACATTATCAACGGAACTCTCATATGCCAATTATCACTTCTAAAAGCAACGTATAACGATATGATCTACAGTATATTGAAGTACGACACCCTTTTTATCAAACGAATTCAGACCATTAAAACTAGATGAATATGCTCTATGCTACAATATATCAATTACATAACAATAAAAACGGATACAGGAAATTCACTGTAATACTGTAATTCATGAAGCTTAATTAGACGATGATGAACAAAAGGAAAAAAATAAAAGGGGGCGAGTTTTCATGGGAGCAAAAGAACATATCCGACTATAAAGTTACAATATATCGTCTGATGGTCATTTATTTTAGCATATTCTTTCCATTTGCCTTTTTCAAACACCAACATTCCCTTTCCGCTGAATTGAAAAGTGAAAATCAGCCCGTAGCATGAGGATTTATATTCTTACCCCCCCCCCCCCCTTGCTGTCAGTGTACTATTGTCAGTTAACTACTGCACTGTAATTGTTCAATGGCCACTTTCCCCTTGATAAGGGTAGAAGAGACTAGCTATGGTAAGCACCTCTTCTAGAAGGACACTTCAAAATCAACCCATTGTTCTCTAAGTCTTGGGTAGTGCCATAGCCTCTGTACCATGGTCTTCCTCTGTCTTGGGTGAGAGTTCTCTTGCTTGAGGGTACAGTCGGGCACTCCATTTTATCTAATTTCTCTTCCTCTTGTTTTATTAAAGTTTTTATAGTTTATATAGCAAATATTTTTATAAATGTTACTATTCTTAAAACATTTTATTTTTCCTTGTTTCCTTTCCTCACTGGGCTATTTTCCCTGTTGGAGGCCCTGGGCTTATAGAATCCTGCTTTTCCAACTAGGGTTGTAGCTTAGCAAATAATAATAATAATAATAATAATAATAATGATGATGATGATGATGATAATAATATTCAGACGGCAATAGCATCTCACAATGTGCCCCGTATGCATTCCTCAGGGGTCTTTGCAGCGTCCCCCTGGGACCCTAGCTGCACCCACTTTTTATCTTTCTACTGTGCTTTCTTCCCCGTTTCCTTTCTTCACCTCTTTTAGGATTTTCTTTATGATACAACTGCAAGGGTTTCCACCAGTTGCCCGGGTCGCCGAATGGCATCCCAGGCCCCAGCAACGAACCACACCGCACAAATTTATAATCTTCATTTACACATTTTTTTTTTTTTTTTTTTTCAAGAGAACACTTCAACACGTCAGTCGAAAGTTGGACACTAATAATGAGAAGTGGAGAAATATAATCATATTAAAAATAAGTGTTGCAATAAATATATATATATATTATATATATATATATATATATATATATATATATATATATATATGTATTGTATATATATATACATATATATGTATGTATATATATGTATTTATATATATGTGTATCTATATATCTATATATCTATATATATATATATATATATATACATATATATATGTGTGTATATTTAATACAAACGTGTGTGTGTATGTTTGTTTGCTTGCATACTAGTAATCCTAAACTAGCATACCGAAGAGTAAGCCGATAAATTTCATTATCACAAGTCTATTTCCAACCATCCGTAAGCTTTGAAAAACGCAAAGCCCAGATTTATTAGAATTCAGACTTCAAACCGACATTGGAATCGAACCGGGTGCCTTGGGAACATGTTCAGTCCCCTTTCTTCTGTAACAAACAACATTCTAACCTTGTAACATGTTTTTGCTATTGTAGAGGTTTTAGAATACAAAGACGTTTATGTTATGGTCAGAAAAGGTTGTCTAACATTTTTGTAAGGCTTAGGTTTTATAGACGAAGATACAAAAGTAATTATATCATTGATTTTCAGCTCTTAATTTATTTTTTATCACTTATGTTTGAGATATATATATATATATATATATATATATATTTATTTATATTATATATATATATATTATATATATATATATATCAAACGTTCAGCTGAGAGAGAGAGAGAGAGAGAGAGAGAGAGAGAGAGAGAGAGAGAGAGAGAGAGAGAGAGAGAGAGAGAAGGTACGTGGATACAGAGTAAAGGTTGCTTATTAAACAATTTGAAGTTATTCAAGGTCTTCCTTTCGTTACCTTCTTCTCGGAATATCAGAAAATGAAGGACGAATTGATAAAAAGGGATTAGGAAAAATGAAAATAAGATTGTTGGAAGCGATGAGAACAGAGCAATAACAAAATCAGGTTAGCGTAAAACAATTAAAATCGCCTAATATTTCGTCCATAATTTTTATCAGAACGCAAGTTCTTCTTCGTCCCGAAAGTTTAAAGGTACTACATCTTGTGCGGATGAGAGCTAATAAACCTTTAAAATATGAAGTTTGGGCGTTAATGAGCCAGGGAAATTAGCCCCTCTGGATTCATAAAATGCGTTAAAACTCTTTTTTCCGAAGGGGCGATATAATGAAGCTCCCCCCCCCCACAAAAAAAATGCTGATAAATCATCTAGTTTTTCTACAAGAAGATAGAGAAAGAGATATTAAGAAGAAGAAGGGGAGAGAAAGTAATGAAGAATTGATTGTGTTTTAGGAGATGGGTAACTTTCATAAGTAGCTGGCAAACGTTCTTGTGGAAAAGACGGGAAAGAGATTTAAGGATGATAATTGCATGTCAGTTTAATCTGCATACATCTGTGTTGCATATGTTTTAGTGGTTTAAAGGTCACTCATGAAACGGAAGAGGTATGGAACAGTGGCCATATATTCACATGATTAGCGCCCAAGCCTCTTCTCTGAGTTGTATTTGTGTGCCGGTGAAGTGAACACTTGTGCGTCCCTAAAAATATCCTGAATAGCTACAAGTTTTCGTGAATAGTCGGTGATTAGTTTGAGGGCAGAAAAGTGGGATAAAACGTCGGCATAGGATAGTTATCTTATGAATTAATAAAAATCTTATCAAGATGGCATTGTATAACACAGGCAACTCGTGGAGAGACATCGCTGGAGTCAGCAAAAGCAAATTCCATGAGTTGGCGAAACAGGAGCTCGACCGATTGACAACAGATGTGACTAGCAACTCCAACCAGTGTGACGGAAAAATATTCGCAGACATATTGAAACAATATGATCCAATAGACTGGAACAAATCTGCGGAAAATATCAGTAAAATAATTGAAGAAATTCCAAAGAAGATCCAAGTGATAAAGAGACTTATAAAGAAAGGCTACATCAATCAACACATTCCATCAAAGAACAATAACAAGTCCAATATGGTGAATATGCTGATTGATGCATTGGGAAAAAGAATGCCAAAATGGTGTAATACATGTAAGATATGGTATTCCAAAAATAATCCTCAACAACTGATTAGAAAATGTAATGCCTGTCATGTTCCAACACACCCCACATGTGCTGAAATACAGCAAAAAATAAAAAATAGAGACACAAAGGTATTCTGCTCAACATGCTTAGTCTGGATAGAAAATATAATTAAGTCGAGACTAAAGCTGCAAATAGTTGAAGAAGAAGAAGAAGAAGAAGAAGAAGAAGAAGAGAAAAATGAACAGGATATGTGTAAGGATGCAGAGGAAATCATTGATATAACTTATGATGCCATCCAACAACATACTTATGAAGAAATAAATTATCAGATGGAAACAAATAATAGACCCAAGAGACTCTACCCGGACCTACTTACTTTTAGGGAAGAGCAAGAACAAGAAAAAAAAGAAAAGAAGGATATAGTCTGTAATAGGCTGAAAAGAGGGAATTGCAAATTTGGCGAAAGATGCTACTACAAGCATCCAAAGATATGCCATAATTATGAAATATATGGTAAATGTGCGTATTTAGACGGATATGGAGACGAATGCAGAGATCTCCATCCAAAAATATGCAAAACCCTAAAAGAAGGAAAAGGATGCAGTTTCAACAAAAAATGTCGATATATGCATCCTGCAACTATGAATGAGAGTAAGAAAACTCAGCAAACTGAAAAGAAAAACAAAAATGAAACAAAAAAAGAAACAAAAAAGCAGGCCGCGTATATACCGCACTATGCACCAAAAAAGGCCTTTCAACCCAAATCTCCACAAATAGAGCCCAACTACAAAGAATGCATCTATAATGCCAGGGGTTGGTGCAGATATGGGGATAATTGTAGGTTTACACACAAAAATAAGTATGAAGGCGAAAGAACAAATATTATGGAAAAGTTGGATTTTTTAATGGCAGAATTCCGGGAAATGAAGAAAAGAACATCATATCAGAACAGGAAGGAAGCATGGGAGAATCCATATTGTTACCAATATTAAATAATGGGAATGAAACACAAACCATAATAGTGATGAATGCACAGGGGTTAGTCACGAGTAACTCTAAAAGGAAAATAGAGTTCCTAGAAGAACTAACCCAAATTGAAAAAATAGATATATTGAATATAAGTGAAACATGGTATTCCCAAGAGACTGGCAGTGATGACCAGATAAAGGGTTTCCAAACTTATAGATCAGACAGAAAAAATAGGAATCAAGGGGGAACCGCAATATATGGAAGAGACATAAATCAAGGAAAAGTCTGTGAAAAATACAGCAACACAGAATGTGAATTGATTGCGGTAGAATTTGAATTTGAAAAACTAGTGAATATTGTAGTTTACAGACCCCCAAATACTAAGGAGTTTGACATAATAATAGAAAAAATAGATGATATATGTAGAAACCATAAAGACTGGAATATACTCCTATCCGGAGATTTTAACTTTCCTTTCGTGGATTGGAAAGAACGGATAGAAGAAAGTGGTTGTATGTATACATATAAAAAAGAGAGTAATAGTAGCGCAGAAGATAAGAGGCAATTTGAAAAGCTTCATAATATGCAACAAATAAACCACATTCCAACAAGAAAGGAAAATGTCCTAGATCTAGTATTTGGGAATGAGGTGAATTATGTTAAAGAAATAATAGTGTATAACACGGGAATTTCAGACCACAATGTCATAGAATTGATAGTTCATTCCAAAGCAAGTGATCACAGAATTAATAAAAGCACAAAACTTTGGGAAGGATATGGAAAATATAATTTTTACAGTAAGAATATAAAATGGTCAGAAATAAATGAAGAACTGAATAAAGAATGGAAAAAGGTATTTGTAAGTGATAATATACAGGTAAATACGGACATACTGTACAAAATACTGGAGAAAATTGTTGAAAAATATGTACCGAAAAAAAACAATAAACAAAAGACGTGCATACCAAGAGACAGAAGGATCTTATTTCAGAAAATTAGAAAGTGGAAGAAAAATCTTGCAAAAGAAAAAAATGTGTGGAAAATGAGGGAAATAAAATGTAAGATAGAAAATGCAGAACAAAAGATTATACAGTCGAAAGAAAATGAAAAAAGGGACTTACAAGAAAAGACACTTCAAAATATAAAAAGAAACCCCAAAGTACTTTACTCCTATGCAAAAAAGATGAATAAAGGGGGAATAGAAATAGGCCCTCTAAGAATTGAAGGACGGCTAACGAATGAAAAAAAGGAAATATGCAACATATTAGCAGAAAAATATAAGAGTGAGTTCACGCCAAGAATTGCAAATGAGAATAATGAAACAGAAATGAGAGAAGAAAATGTTGAATATCTAACGGATATAGATATTAATGAAGCAGATATTGTCAAGGCTATAAACGAAATTAAAAATGGATCGGCAGCCGGACCAGATGGAGTTCCAGCGATTTTGTTAAAAAAAACTGCAAACACTATCGCGAAGCCGCTTGCAATACTGCTAAGACAGAGTGTAGATATGAGCGAGATATATGTTAAACATAAATTAGCCTATATAACCCCTATCTTCAAAAGTGGATCAAGACTAGAGGCAAGCAATTATAGACCTGTTAGTCTAACATCACATATTATGAAAGTGTATGAGAGGGTAATAAAAAAGAAAATAATGAACCATTTGGTCAAAAATAATTTTTTTAATATGGGTCAACACGGTTTCGTGCCTGGAAAAAGTACACAGACCCAACTGATAGCACACTATGAAAACATATACAAAAATATGATAAATGAAAAAGACACAGATGTGATCTATCTAGATTTTGCAAAAGCCTTTGACAAGGTAGACCATAACATATTGGAGAAAAAAATGAGAAAGCATAATATTGTGGGAAAGATAGGAAAATGGGTAAAAGAATTCCTGCAAAACAGAAAACAGATAGTGGTTGCAAATGACGAGAAATCAGATGAAGCCCAGGTAATATCGGGTGTGCCCCAAGGTACGGTACTAGCTGCACTGCTGTTTGTTATTATGATCTCAGACATAGACTGTGATGTTGAAAACTCTGTAGTGAGAAGTTTCGCCGATGACACAAGAATAAGTAGAGAAATTACTTGTGATGAAGATAGGAACTCACTACAAAGAGATCTAAACAAAATATATGAATGGGCGGAGATAAATAGGATGGTATTTAACTCCGATAAATTCGAATCAATAAATTATGGAAACAGAGAAGGAATGGTGTATGCATACAAGGGACCTAATAATGAAACAATCATAAACAAGGAAGCAGTTAAAGACCTTGGTGTAATTTTAAATAGGAATATGTTATGCAACGACCAAATAGCAACACTGTTGGCTAAATGTAAAGCAAAAATGGGAATGTTATTCAGACACTTTAAAACAAGAAAAGCTGAACACATGATTATGCTTTACAAAACTTATGTACGTAGTACACTCGAGTACTGCAATGTGATATGGTACCCACACTACCAAAAGGATATTGCGCAAATAGAGAGTGTACAAAGGTCCTATACTGCTAGAATAGAAGAAGTTAAGGACCTTGACTACTGGGAAAGACTGCAATTTTTAAAACTATACAGTCTAGAAAGGAGAAGAGAACGCTACATGATAATACAAGCATGGAAGCAAATAGAAGGAATTACTGAAAACATCATGGAGCTTAAAATATCAGAAAGAGCAAGCCGAGGTAGATTAATAGTGCCAAAAAATATTCCAGGTAAACTGAGAAAGGCGCACAGGACATTAATCCACTACGCACCAGCATCGATAATGCAGCGACTATTTAATGTGCTGTCAGCTCATCTAAGAAACATATCAGGAGTGAGCGTAGATGTGTTTAAGAATAAGCTCGATAAATACCTAAGATGCATCCCAGACCATCCAAGACTGAAAGATGCAAAATACACCGGAAGATGCATTAGCAACTCTCTGGTGGATATACGAGGTGCCTCACACTGAGGGACCTGGGGGAACCCAAACAAAAAATAAGGCAATAAGGTAAGGTAAGGCCACCCAAGCTAGGACTAGGGAGGACCAGGTAATGCCTGCTGATGACTCAGCAGATAGACCTATAGGCTCCTCCAAACCTCCATCCCTAGCTCACAATCATGGCCAATGGCTGCTGATGACTCAGCAGATAGACCTATAAGGTCCTACAGGCTCCACGAAACATCCTTCCTTAGTTCACAAGGCTGATGAGATCGCAGACACTACAAGAAACCATCGAGCTTGTGGCTGGCTCGAACCCCAGTCCAGGCGATCACGAGGCAGGGACGTTTCCAATAGGATACCAGAGCCATTTATGATATACTTCTAAATATTATATTGAAATATCGCCTTTTTTTATTTTTACTGCGAAATTTCTCGCACTTTTGCTATATTGAGAACGCTTACCAGCTCTATTATTTCTGTATTCCCCATACACTTTAGCTGATAAAACTATACGCCTGTACCAGCTATGACGTATGCGTGCTTTCCTTTTTTTTTTTTTTTTTTTTTTTTTTTTTTTTTTTTTTTTTTTTTTTTTTTTTAATACTGACATTGCTCTTGGTTTCATGATATAAAGAACTATCGGTATATTTTTCTATCCTCGTATGCGTTCATTCTGTGAATGAAAATGCTATAGTGTTTCTATCTGAACAGGATTTTACACTCGGTGTGCTGTATCCGCTAGTTTTCGCTTGGTCTGTATTTTACCTGCGTTGAACATTCGGACAAATCCTGTAACACAGTTAAATAAATTCTTAGTTATCATTTAGCAAATGCTATTTCATTTTATACTCTTTTAGTATTTTTCTTAAGTGTTTTTATTTACATCACGTTTGAGAAAAGTTACGCCAACTTTTTTGTGTTTGAATAATAATAATGATAATAATAATAATAATAATAAAAAAGATAACCAACACACAAACAGGAGCGAAGATATAACCTCCTTCCAACTTCGTTGGTGGATGTAATAATAATAATAATAATAATAATAATAATAATGATAATAATAATAATCGCCTCTATATAATAAAGAGCAAGTGTCTGGCTATATATATATATATATATATATATATATATATATATATATATGTGTATATATATATATATATATATATATATATATATATATATATATATGTATATATATGTGTATATGTATATATATATATGTATATACAGTATATATGCATATACAGTATATATGTATATGTATATATATTTGTGTATATATATATATATATATATATATATTTATATATGTATGTATGTATATATATATATATATATATATATATATATATATATATATATATATATATATATATATAGTCACGCTCAGCTCTCCCCGTCCCTCGGGTAGGGGGAGAGGGAGTAGGTATACCTAGGTGAAAGGGAGTTACGTGTACGTATTATTACACTAATAATAATAATAATAATAATAATAATAATAATAATAATAAAGATGATTTTCTATCAAACCTTTTTCAGTAAAACGCCTACAGTTGCGAAAGTGACATTTTAATGACTGATAGATGTTACTCATCCTTTCTCAACTTGAATCATAAAAGTTTGCTTTCCATCGGAAAATGTATTTAGATAATGCTTTTGAATATCACATAATGAGCTGCCAATTAGCATATTTCAATCACATTTGTTTGTTCTCTCCTCGTTGAAGTATGTTCAACAGGTGCTGCTGTCAAGAGCCCTATTGGATTAATTGTTTATTTTCAATATCTAGATGCTCTTGACGACGTTTGTCGGCGCTAGATAAGTTATGCGATGAATATTTTCAGAGTTCAAAGGTAATGAGGATATATGCGAGGTTAATCCATCCTGATCGCCTTGGCCTTTGCCAGCCTTCCTTTTAACGGTTTAAAGGCCGCTCATGAATGGCAGAGGCAAGGGACAGTGACATTGCCCTATCAAACAGGACAGTGCCCTAGAGACTGATTGTATTACATATAATTAGCGCCCAAGTCTCCTCTCGACCCAAGCTAGGACCGAGGAGGGCCAGGAGATGGCTGCTGATTACTCAACAGATAGACCTATAGGCTCCTCCAGACCCCCCATCCTTAGCTCACAAGGACGGTGAGATTGCAGCGATCAAATGAACTAACTAGTTTGGGCGGGACTCGAACCCCAGTCTGGCAATCTCCAGGCAAGGACGCTACCACCAGCCCACCACAACCCTTAATGTCTGGTAATGTTTTTTCTGTGTACAGTTGGACACTTTAATTCCTAGCACACCTCGCTCTGAGGAAGTGTACCCTTTCACACACTTTCTTTGCTGCTAGTTCTTGTGTTTAGCCCCTAGCGTCACCTGTGCCATCTCTCCTTACGCTAGCTGTTCGGTTACTCGCTGCAGGGCGCACTTCCTAAGAGCGAGGTATGCCAGGACTTCCTGTGTACCAACTGTACCGTTTTTACAGCATATGTAAATTTTTATTGCACATTTTTCAATCCCCTTTATATATTTTTCTAGCAACATTCATTTTTTTCTGTAACTTAAATATATTACATAAATTGGCGAACTAAAATAAAGATGATCGACTACTTACGTAAAGTTTAGCCCATGTTTCCTGACAAGTAAAGGAATAAATAAAAATCAAAGATTAAGATACTTGTACAAATGCTATCAGCTTTACAAAGATAGAAGGAAAGGCGTAATCCTTTTCTTAGAAAAAAAAAGCCACTTGTAGGAGCGTTAAAGCATATTATTATTATTACTATCCAAGCTACAACCCTAGTTGGAAAAGCCAGATGCTACAAGCCCAGGGGCTCCAACAGGGAAAAATAGCCCAGTGAGGAAAGGAAATAAATAAATGAAGAGAACAAATTAACAATAAATCATTCTAAAAAAAGTAACAACGTCAAAACAGACATGTCATATATAACTATTAACAACATCAAAAACAAATATGTCATAAATAAACTATAAAAAGACTCATGTCAGCCTGGTCAACAAAAAAGCATTTGCTCCAACTTTGAACTTTTGAAGTTCTACTGATTCAACTACCCGATTAGGAAGATCATTCCACAACTTGGTAACAGCTGGAATAAAACTTCTAGAGTACTGCGTAGTATTGAGCCTCATGATGGAGAAGGCCTGGCTATTAGAATTAACTGCCTGCCTTGTATTACGAACAGGACAGAATTGTCCAGGGAGATCTGAATGTAAAGGATGGTCAGAGTTATGAAAAATCTTATGCAACATGCATAATGAACTAATTGAACGACGGTGCCAGAGATTATATGTTCATAGGGTTTTGAAATGTCTCATTTCCTTCGTGGTTTAAAAGTTTAAAGGCCACTCATGAATGGCAAAGGCAAGGGACAGCGACATTGCCCTATCAAGTGGGACAATGCCCAAGAGACTGATTATATTACATATGATCAGCGCCCAAGCCTCCTCTCCACCCAAGCTAGGACCAAGAAGTGGCAGCTGATGACTCAGCAGATAGACCTATAAGCTCCCCCAAACCCCCCATCCTTAGCTCACAAGAATGGTGAGGTTGCAGCGACCAAAGGAACTAACGAGTTTTGAGCGGGACACTACCACCTGGCCACCACAACCCTAGAATATGTTGGTGAGAATTCGTTGTTTACATAAACGAAAAGACCAGATTTTCTGAAACTATTAGTGAATTGTAGTTTTTATTCATTGCCATTCAGTAATTAGCGTTTGCTCTTAATATTAGGCTGCGACCTTTCAATGAAACTGCTAAAAGCTTTGGATGATAAATTTAAGTAATGTTTATAGTGTAAGAAATTATAATTCATGAAATTACATGGACATCGCTCTTACAATTTTTTATTTCTGAAGATAATCGTTGACAAACACAACAGCATGACAGTAATTGTCTTTTAAATCCATATATTTTTTTTTAATACATGAGTAAAAAAAGAAGAAAAAACTTTAGGTTTTACCTCTTACATTTTTGCCATTCAAGTATTATCTGCAATTCGGCATCCGGGACTGCAGATCCATAGAATTTGCCAGTCGATTCCATTTCCATAAAGTGGTCATTCATTTCGGAACGAAATATTTTTTGGGGAAAATTTGTTACGATGGATAGCTAGTCGTTACCGTCCTATATGACGGCTGCTGTAACCTTTTATAACTTTTACAGATATTTAAAAACTGTGAGACCTTCGGATAGAAAATTCATTCACTCATAATTATTATTATTATTATTATTATTATTATTATTATTATTATTATTATTATTATTATTATTATTATTATTATTATTATTATTATTATTATTTTCTAAGCTACAACCCTAGTCAGAAAAGCAGGATGCTATAAGGCCAGGGGCCCCAACAGGGAAAATAGCCCAGTAAAGAAAAGAAACAAGGAAAACTAAAATATTTTAAGAACAGTAACAACATTAGAATAAATATATCCTATATAAACTATAAAAACTAACAAAACAATAGGAAGAGAAATTAGATAGAATAGTGTGCATGAGTGTACCCTCAAGCAAGAGAACTCTAATCCAGTGGAAAAAAAAAAGATCGGACTGGATTTCCAACTTGGCTTGCGATAATTTAGAAATAGCATTTTGAGCAGGAATTTGCTGCTCGTCGTTCGCTCTTGAATGTTAGTGTCTTAAATCACAAAATACTGTCATTCTTATTTTAGTTTTGAATGATTGCTAAGTAATATTTTGTGCATGATGATACACTGAATGTTTTCCTCCTTGGTTTGGCGTAAGTATGGACCATGGGCGTAATGAAATATTAATCGTTAAGTATAAATTGGAATAAATGCATGGTTAACAAAAGGCTCTCTCTCTCTCTCTCTCTCTCTCTCTCTCTCTCTCTCTCTCTCTCTCTCTCTCTCTCTCTCTCTCTCTATTGTCTTTCTTTTTCTCTGAATTTTCTTATACCATTGTGCACTCATTGAATTACAATGAAAGTAATAAAGCAATATTTTCTTCCCCAAGAAGAAGAGTCGAGATTTTTACTCTGTGGGGAAACAAAATTTCCTGAATTTTATCGCAATCTTGACCAAAAACGAAGACTCATTCCATGAAGTTTTACAGAGAATTTCGACGTACTTCCGGACACGAAATTCCATGAAACTTTTTCCGGAGGTTCAGCCATTAGCCAAGATCCAGTCCATTTGATAGATTTTCGGCGAGGATTACGGTCCATTTGTCTGAGAACCCTCTTGTGTTATTTGCCAGAGCATAATTAGAGAAGAGAAAGTGATATATTGATAAATGTATTTGGTTACAAGATATATAGTGACGTTATACCAAAGTTTTTCTTAGATAAACTTACATAATAACATTAAGGCGTTCGTGAAGAATTGTCAAAGATTTTAAAATATATAAATAGGGAATGGAATTTCCATTTACACATGCGATCGTATAGTCCAAACAAATATAAGAAAAATACCTCATTTCAATTAACATTCCACATTTTATCCAGATATTCTAAATCTTACAGTCATAGCAAAATGAACATAAGTATTTTACCGAATCTTTACCACTTCTTCATAGAGCTTCATTGAGTTAACTTAGAATCACTAACAACAGATTTCTTGGCAACTTCCACAAGATGACTGATGATGAAATAGTCCTTGGCAGATATTAATTAACTTATAGGTGGGTAATGCTGTCAGTGCTCCTCAGACGATTCACTGTAAGCATTACAGTCATCTACTGTAGATATATTTCTGTTTCGTCTCTTCCTTCTTCTGTACAACCTCTTTCAAATTTTAATTCTTAGAACCCTCCCCCCCGGTATCTCGACGCTGAATGACCTCCCCGGTCCTTGTATTAGGCCATAAGTC
>NC_090737.1:13971541-14054041 GCF_036898095.1 Palaemon carinicauda
GTGTTATCATTTTTTACCACATGCTAGAGTAGAGCGGTAGGCAACCCTGGCGGTAAAATTATAGTTACGGACGGAACAACATATTGAACAGAAATAAGAAGTTTTTCATTTAGCAAATAATGTGATTTCACCGAATATGACCTGAATTTCAATAGCCAATAAAACGAAAACCCATTAGACCATATAAGAACAGATATTTTATTTAGAAATCTAATGATGGTTTTTGCTCTGCCGTGGTCGCGCTTCACTCGTGGAAAAAGAAAAACTCCAAGCTCCTATGTACTGGCTCGCAGTACATGCTTAACTGCACACATTTCAACGTCAATGACTTTAGATGTCAGGATGCCAGATAACTGATAACCAATTGATTAGCTGCACACACTAACCCCATTGATCATTATTTCTTAGATAATTCAGTTTTTATTTCCTGGGGAAATGAGTGTTATCTTCGTTGAAAGCGGACATATGTAATCGCCTGTTTTTATGTAGAAATGCTTTTTCCATCCATAACTATAATAAAACCCCTTAACCATGCCGGTACAGTATTATGCATAGTAGGGGGACAAAGGCCATAATATTGCTCAAGCTGATTGGAATCCTTTGTAGATTGGTGGACCAGGCCTTCCGAGCCCATGGAAAATTGGAGTCTCCTGTCACATTTTCTATTTAAGGAAAACATCAAGCGCCTATGTACTGGCAAGCGGTACATGCTGAGCTGTGCATGCTAACCCCATTGATTATTATTTCTTAGATAATTAGATTTTTAATTCTGGTGAAAATAGGTGTTATTTTTTAAAGAAAACTGACGGTTTTCTATAGGATATACCTGTTTTTTAGTAGGAAAGTTATTTTTCATCCGTAACTATAATAAAACTCCCTAACCATGCCGGTAGAGTATTAGGCATGGTAGGTGGACAAAGACCATAATATTGCCCAAGCTGGATGGGATCCTTTGTAGATCGGCGGACCAGGCCTTCCGAGCTCATAGAAAATTGGAGATTTCGGTCACATTTCCTAGTCAGTCTGTAGCCTTGTCCATCATGCTGTAAACTCTAAATTAGGTGTATTTACGTACATCTTGGTCCTTCGAATTAACACTATGCAGTCGCTTATTGGTCCTTGCTCGGCTGTGACTCGTTGCAATTGTAATTCAACATTATCTCCTCTACTTTAGCAAGCAATGCATGTTGCACTATGAGCTTTAGATGTCTGGGCGAGTAATCTGGCTTCATGTTAATTATCAAATTAAGCAATTAATTAGTCTTTGCTTGTAGTTTATGATCTTGGAGGGGTGTAGTTAGTTGAGACATGCGTAAACTTTCTTATTAATTGTCTAATCGATGTTCTGTCTCAGGAAAATTAGTTTCGTATTTTTGTCTGAAATACAGCATGAAGTTGGTTTTACAATTTACAAAATGTGATGTAGTGTCATCATGCTAGGAGGGAAACCAGTTGGGAAGCATGCACAGGGTTGAAACTTAGTCTTGGGATAAGTTAAGAATACAGCAGCCTAAGGGGTGTTGCAGGGATTGACATTAGCCCCCCCCCCCCTCCTTTTGGTGTTTTCGTCATAACTTGGACTTTTCAGAGTAAAATTTTAAAGAATAGGGGTTTCCCCCATTTATTTGTATCCAAACAGTTAAAAATACGTATAATTATACATATTGGGAACATCTTATTTTGTTAATAACGAATATTGTGCTATAGTAAATATCTACCCACATTTTAATTACTAAACTGGTCCATCCCAACCAAATACAAAGGCTTCATGATCTCATTGCTCCTCTATTCTGGCAAGCAGTAAAAATTTGCACTACATGTGTTAGCCGCGTAGGCGAGTGTTGTGTTGTTATATTAACTGTCTTATAAAATATTTAGTTCAACTGGCCTTTGCTTAGCTGATGCTCCCATCACCTAGCTTGAATTTTGATTTATTGACATCTGATGAGATAAAAATGCCCTCCATCAATTGCCCAGATTAAGAGTGGACTGTTGGTTCATTTCAAATTGCCCGCCTCTGCCGATTAGTTCGGAGGTCCGCTATTAAAGTTATCAAAACCTCATCTTCTGTACACCCAATTTTAGGAACTACGGGAATGAGAAAACCAAATACTTTATTTCCTTCCTCCTCTGTTCTGCATGTGATGTATGAATATGCTGCACACGCAAAGCGTGTGGATCATTCATCATCATCATCATCTCCTACGCATATTGACTTGAAGGATCTCTTACATTTCGGCAGTTGTCTCTTATCTTGAGCTTTTAATTCAATACTTCTCCATGCATCATCTCAGACTTCAGTCTTCATAGTCCTCAGCCATGTACGCCTGGGTCTTCCAACTCTTGTAGTACCTTACGGAGCCCATTTAAATGTTTGGTGAACTAATCTCTCCTGGGAAGTGCAAAGAGCATGTGCAAACCATCTCCGTATATCCCTCACCATGATATCGTCCAAATATGGCTCGATTAATTTCTCGGTTTCATTTGCAATCCTGTCGTGCCATTTAACTTCTAAGGGCTTTGCTCTCAAATCTACTAAAGCTGTTGGAGATTGTCATTGTCATACCATGACTCCTGTCCATACAGTAACACTGGATCATAATTTCAGTTATATTTATTTCTTTCAGATCAGCAAAAATAGCTATACAGTACTGTATAGTGAACAGAGATTGCCAAAATAGTCATCCTGGAACTTAAGTGTAGTGGAAAAATAGGGGATATTTTAAAACTGCACTTGGAAACTCATGCATAAATACTTAGATACACTTACTATCTTCATGCTTAATGATTAAGTCTTACAAAAAACCGGTTACACATAGTTGACTTGAGTGTTTTTCAACATTGCATGCTCAGCAACCCACAATATCTCCCAGAAATAAATTATGGACTTAGACAATGAAATGGTGTAAACATTTATTATGCCCCTCTTCCTGTTAGTCATGCAGATAAAAAATGTCAAAATAGCTAGCACTTGTTCATTTCTTGTAGAAAATTTCAGTTTTGCTAGAAATTGAAGTACAGTACTGTACTGTATACTGTATGTTAACCTTTATTTGTTCCGACAGTAAATACAAACCCTTCCGTTATTTATAGGGATTATACTTTCGGCGAAGCTGAAGACTAGCCATAAAAACTACCAGCCCGTTAGTTAGCGGGGGCCGGGGGAGGGCACTAAACCTTTCACTTGCTCACCAGTGTTGCCTTCTCACTTTTGATTTTGTCTAGGTGGAGAACAGACATACTGTATTCTCTCTCCTCCTCCACAATAGACTTTGCTATTGGAATTATTTCTTTTCGTTGCTTTTTCTTTTCAGGTGTGCTTGTGTCGTCTTCCTGCCGTTCATCATGTGGGCCTAAAGGGTGCTCCTGCAGGACCTTCATTCGTTGTGTTCGGACAAATGAGGACGGCATTATGACCAGGATAACACCGGTGATGAAAGCTGGGAGTGTTCTTATTCCCAGTGGGAGAGATTTGGATGACGTTGCAAGAAGTCAGAGAGATCTTTTGCCTTCAGGGTCTTCCTCGAAGTCAAAGAAACCTTGGTCTTCTTCTTTGATCCCCCGATCTCTTCCCTGGAGCGATCGAGTAGGAGCATTGACCAGCTAAAACCAGGCCAGCCTAGGAAAAGCAACTTTGCCCCTTCCCTCAGGGGGAACCTTTTCATATAGGTTTGGTCGTTGCTGGGGGTTGCAGGTTCACCTCCGAAGGACGTGTTGATGATGTTTCTACAACTGGGGGCCGAGATGAAACTAACTATGGTCTCTGCAGAGATAGAGGTTCCTGCGGCGGGGAGTGCTGTTGTTATCGCCATTGCCATAAGTTTTGCTTTTGCCCTCTCCTGCTACTGCTGCTGACACCGAAGTCTGCATTCTTTTCCCTTCTGATGAAGGGTTTGAATAAGGTCTAGACATGTTCCTGCTAGACATCGTCCTACCTCCTTGTCCTCTAGTCCTTCGCAGCGTGACTCCCCTACCGAGGATTGCCGTCAACGAGCCCAGTGCGCCTATTCGCCACCCCAGCACCGACCTGCTGCTGACGGCAGGAGCCCTTGCCACCTCAAGGTGTCCTCTTTGACCTTCCAGACATTCGCCCTCCATCAGAAAATGATGCTATAACTCTAGGAAACGACAATCATCTCGCCTCTCCTGCTTGTCATCATCGGCTTGCGCGTAACCGCTCACCACGCCACCTGGACGAGCTTCGCAGACCATCGGAGACCCCCTCAGCAACGCGCTCGTCTAGACCGCGGCCTGCCCTCCCTGTGTACACAAGTCTCTCTGTCTCGCTAGCGAGAATCGGGCACCCGGTTCCCTACCCTAAAAGCCTCAAGGAACCTCCAAGGTGGTATGGCTATACCGGTACTTTTTCTCTACTTCGCTCTTTGAAGTCAGAGCGAGAGGACATGCCTGTGCCGATCCACCAAGATAAGAGACTTGCCTATTCCCACTTTCAGGTATCTAGCTCATGATCCCCTAGGGGGCGACCCTCATCCATTATCCTCCTCAAGGACACTCCAGACCTTTCTATGGTGGGAAAGCCTCCATCGGTGAATATCGCTACAGGCTCGCAATTGCGTTCTCCTGTCATCTCACCTGTTAGTGCAATTATTAGAGCAGTATTAGGTATTAGCTTGCTACTAAGTGTTCGCATGCTTTTAAGAGGATGCAATCGCATATGCTCGCGATCATACACTAATGGAATTGCCACCTTAACTGGTTACCATCGATCATGCACTCGTGTTTTCATTTTTATCTTTTGGTCTTATAGCAAGGGCCCTATCTATTCCCAACCATTCATATGACTTAGAGCATTCAAATGCTTGTGTGCTTCTATTCATGCACTAGCTCCCTCGCTGGTTAGCGTACAAGCTTCTGATTGCAATTACTTCCCCAAGCGGCACTCACCTATAGACTCTTGATGTTACGTCCCTTCACACTAAGGTGCGCGATCTCCACTGTTTTTATTTGCTCTTATATAAAACTACACTCATCTGATAAGAGCTCACATTCGCCTTTTCTGATTCTTTTAGAATGCTGCAGTAAGCAGCCGGTCCAATTGGGACCGAATCCAACGCATCAGCGTCCAAATCTTCCTCTTTAGAGGTCTGGGCCTTGATCAGGAAGGTCAACAGGCTTGACGAGATCTCTTGATTAAGGGCAGGAAGGTAGCTATAGACCATTGTTTCATGCTCCCCACGGTTCAAGGCAACTTCTTGAACGCCTTTGGTTTGAGTTAGCCCAGAAATCATTCAACAAGTTCAGTATGCAGGTTTCAGCTTGTAAAGACTCCCTAAAGGCAGGCCAGTCTTCTAAGATTGTGCCACCAGCATTTTCAAGGAAAAAGCATTATTATATAACGCACGTGTCTCGTCCCTCTCCCCTGCCTCTGAACCAGGCGGAGTACTCTAATCCAGTCGATGTCGGCTGCAAGGCTTGCTGTTCAGCACATTGCGTTTACAGCTTCGGAGGCCACAGGTGGCATCCTGGTTCGACTACTGGTTAGGTACAGGAGATTATTTAGCCTTAAGTGAAGATCATTGGACACAAAAGAAAGAAACAGTTCAATGACCTCACTTGTGTGGAGCAGGATCATTAGAATTTTTAGTTGACCAGGCCGCTAACATGTGGGCTAACTGGATTATGACGAAGCGAGATGGTGCGGTACCAAGAACCAACCAATATTGGAAACGTGTCTGGGTGAGCAATAAAGGGCCTTATGCTCCCGCTTTTGGTGTTTGGTCTCCTGTTGAACTGAGCGCATTCTCTGTCAGTCTGTATGAAGGGCTCTACCCCTTCTCCAGAAGACTTGCCCAATCTCTCTTCTCTTACAAGGGAGAAATAGAAGTGGTTCAGTACCAAAAACTAACCTAGAGAGGGGTATCTCAGTACACTATACATCAGCTTACTCCCCTGCTATCGGTGCTCAGTCTTGTATCAAACCAGGCTCATGCACTGTCAGTCCAGTTAAAGGGGGTTGCCTTTCACCTCTTCCTTTCTCGGTTTGACTGAAGTACATCTCGGTCTCTCACCTTAATGGCGTTCTGTCCCTAATGAAGCAAAATTGACTCATGGTGTGGTGAGAGGACCAGCAATCAGTTCCAGCTGCTTTTAAGAGTGATGACACAATTCCTTCAGATGAGCATGGTCAAGAATAAAGTACTACCCTCGGTCTTCACGTAATCGATCACTAGTTGATCGTTCAGTGTTTGTTCCTCGTACGTATGTTTGTTGTCCTTGTGATCCCCAGGCTACAGGTGACGTTCCCACGTGAGAGAATGACATAACCTGTCTTCTGTTTTTTCCACTCCTGGAAGTTCTTACATGCTATTCCCACATAAGAAAAAGTGGCCACTTGCAACCATGCTTAGCACTTTTACGAGAACTGAAATACCCCATCACTTGAGCTTAATTGCTGGCAAGGTTCTTCACCACATAGTGATTGGTATGTATGTGATGCGACGCTCTATCTGCTCTCACTTTCAAGTACCACATAAGTTCAAGTATGCTGTACAGTACTTCAGCCTTTCAAGGGTACATTTCCAGTTCTGTTCTTTGTCTGTATTGTGCATACTTGTGGGGGGACGGAGACGGACATGTCCCCTGAGGGGCCTGATGAGCCCTGTTTACAATGTCCCAAATTTGCTAGACTCCGGTGCTGTAGAGGCGGAGTGTCCCAAGACACAGTGTTCGTGTGTTATTCGACATTGGCGAGTCTACTCTAGCTACTGTGAAAGTGGGTTCGACGGTCAATGATCAATGTTTCGGCGACCCTTTAGGATCAAAGACCTCACCTGAAGTTGCCATGGTCGGAACCTGCTCGTATGGCTGTGGAATGAGAATTCTCAAATCTGTGCCTGGAAATCCTTCTTCCTGCACAATCTTCATAGAGGAGATTCTACAAGGCCATCTTCTCTTCCAGAGGGCACAGCCTTCTTAGCTTCTGAGTCTATTGGGATATCTTCCATGGCTAGCTTCCAGGTGGCTTCCTATATAGACTGGCGGTCTGGTGCAGTCACTTCCAGTCATATGCTTTTACTCTACTTGAGATGTTGAAAGCAGAAAGATCTTGTGCAATTACTGGGTAGTTTCACTCTGAAAGAAATTCAAACATAATGCTAGAGATTATTCTGTAAGTACTGTATATAGTGATGGTAAATACTGTATCTTGGTAATCATAGATTTTCCAACATTTTGAATAATTTTTTAGTTAAGGCTTCCAATAACTTTTAGTAATGTATTATAAGAATGCCATTTCTGGGCTCAACCTGTGTCGCTCCGTGAAATGCTCCTTAAAGCACCATTTCTAAGGTATAAATACTGCTAAATATACCAGAGAAAAATGTTGCATGGAATGCCAGGAATATACCCAGCTCGCTCACCCCTAAGGGTGTCGGTTTTAAAACTGGGGCGAGTGAATCCACTACCAGAGGTCCCTTTCCAATTAGACTTCTCCCTCCTCAAAATCCCACGTTACTATGAGGTGTCGTTCACTACAGCAAAATCCCTTTTTACAACCTGGTTTTTCAAAGAGAGTCCTTTTAAGTAATCTGTTCTACACCCCATGATGTAATGGCTGTATACAGTACCCCAGCCCAAGTTAATTTACTGCTAATGCAGAATTCAGCAAGTTCAAAGACGGTGATTAAATGTTGGTCAGTTTGGCCTTTTTACTTATGGAGGCACAGTGCAAGATAAGAATACAGTAACCTACAAATCTCAATGCCATATAAGCTTATGAAAAGGCAGCTTTGTAAATTTTCAAAGTTCAATGGCATAAACATTCCTTGCAATGTCTTGGGTATTCTGTGGAACTGCAGGTTATTTGGAATCTTGACTAACGATGCTCATAAGCTCTGCGTTGTAGAATATTTGATACTCGTAAAAGAAGACTTAAGTGCAATGCAATGATTCTCCTAATAAAAGATTATGCATTTACTTCGCACAGTAATATCAAGGATAATGATCTATGTGACCAGGTGATTTTCCATGCCCTACAACCGTGTGATGTTATACTTTGGTGAAATATGGTATAATGCCCATGTCATACTGTATTTCTATTGTCATACATTTTGAATAGATAATAAATTAGGTGGGACACTAAGTTTTCTGTTCTTTTCTAAACTAAAATTGGTTTCTTCCTCTTGAAAAGTAGCAAGTGGGACACCAAGTTTTCTGTTCTTTTCTAAACTAAAATTGGTTTCTTCCTCTTGAAAAGTAGCAAGTGGCACAATCAATAGCTTTTTCCCAAAACAATGTCAAATGTATCGGTCTATATGAATATTGTTTTTTTCAGATTTCCCTTGAGCATGAGATTCTGCTTCATCCACGTTACTTTGGTCCTCAGTTGATGGACACAGTAAGACAAATGTTATTCACTGAGGTTGAAGGCACCTGTACAGGAAAGTAAGTACATTTTATATAGTAGTTCTTGTGGAGATTTATTTGTACCCCATAATTACCTGTTTTTTTTGTTTTTTATTTCTTTACCATTTCTCAAACCTTGTTCAGAATGAGATATTGTTTATCTAAGTAAGTGGTGTTTGGTTTGTTAATATTCCCAATGGTCTAACTAAAATCTGTAGAGATACTTTAAGCAATCGGGTTGCAAGACAAGATTTCTCTTATAAGAGTATAAAGATACAGTACAGTATTCACTTATTCCATTTACTTTCCAAGGATAAGATCCACGACTTGTATTTATCCTGTTGATATAATTGTCATTTTGGAAATCCTTCTTATTTCAAAAGCATCCATGGGTAGTACAGTATCCACCACTTGTATTTATCCTGTTGATTTAATTATGACAGTTTGGAAATAGTTTTCATTTCAAAAGCATCCATATGACTTTTTAATTGAATATGATCTGTTTTAATTGTCTTATTATTTATGGTACTCTTGGTATTCTTTTTGATGGATGTTACTGTATCCTGCTTCCCTGTGGGTGGTTCCTATGAAGTTTAACAAACTTACCTTATAATGCAGCTTTCTTATTTTCCTTTTCTTGCTGGGCTATTTTCCTTGTTGGAGCCCTTGAGCATAGAGCATCCTGCTTTTCCAACTATAGTCCATTTCTTTTAGCGATGCATATTTGCACCGACTCGCAGCGGTGCCCTTTTAGCTCGGAAAAGTTTCCGGATCGCTGATTGGTTGGACAAGATAATTCTAACCAATCAGCGATCCGGAAACTTTTGCGAGCTAAAAGGGCACCGCCGCGAGTCGGTGCAAATATGCATCGCTAAAAGAAATGGACTACTGTATAGGGTTATAGCTTGGCTAGTAATGATACTAATAACTAGTCAGTTTCAGTGATTTTGATAACTTACAACACATTTGCGTTGAATTTATTCTGATTCACAAGAGATGGGATGACAATATTTTTGAGGTTTAGAGAGGAGCAGATCCTTATGTGCTACAATATAGGTGAGTCCCTTAATTTTGTTTTCATCCCATTCTTGTAGGTGTTGATATTTATCCACCTACAACGCTTATACTATATAGTATTATACACCATTATAACTTTTTGTGAAGGAAAACTATGATTAAAGTATAGAGTTGCATTATATATCTAAGCTGCCCTTCACTCAGATCTGTTTATTCCATAGCTGATCATATTGTATTGTCTTCTATTTTTTTTCTAATGCAGATATGGATTTGTCATAGCTGTCACAACAATTGATCACATTGGAGCTGGTATGATACAGTCAGGTCGTGGCTTTGTGCTTTATCCAATAAAAGTAAGTAAAACAGAGAAAACTGTAAGCTAGTGTAGTAGTCGTAACTTAATTATGCAAACAAATACCATCCTAAGGAAATCGGTTGATGCTTGCTTGAGTGAAAAGAGTTTTACCAACTGCCTGGTAGAGTTAAAGAGCCTAGTTCATTTGCATTGTATTTGTTCATAAGATATGCAATGATTGGTCATAGCTGAATGTGTTTCATTTTAGTTTCATTGCTTTCTATTTGTACAGTAGTTTTTTAAAGATTTATTTGTAGAAATGAAAGTGAATTGCATAAGTATATATCTTAATGATCACTCTTGATTACAGTTTTCGTTCTTTGTGAATGTAGAGCTAATTTTCTTAAGGGATTAATGTATTTTGTACTGTAGAATGATTTATTCATCTTTGCCACCCTTGTCTTACAAATATGTAAAAGGCATGTATTCCGACACTAACAAACCTTACGTTATTTTCAATGAAACTTCCATGAATTTATGTGCTATTCATTCCTTAAAGGAAAACCTTCGGCCAAAACAAGGATGAAAATAATCAAAGAAAATTTTTCCGCCATGATTTATGTAAAACCCTTTGTTCTCGCTGGAGAATGAGGCAGTTGTTTCAACAGTCCCCTCCCGGCCCCTGCCATTTTGATTTCTCATTCTTTTCAGTGTCTTACCCTAGACCGGCCACATCGGATTGGCTGTTCTTGAGATTAGGTGGGTTTTAGCAATAATGTTCACCTCCTTGTTAGGTAGAAGAAGAGTTTTGTCTTCCAATTTTGTTAAGTAGAGACTGTGTAGAAGTGGATAAACTATAGTCTGCGAAAGTGGATCCCCTTATCAAGGATTCGTGTGCGCTTTATTCATATGATGTACTAAGTGTGTCTTTTTTAAATGATATAATGCTGTCATATTTGCAGTTCTCCACCCATCACCCAACGTCCATCCACGTAGGCCAGATAAAAGTTCCATTATTCAAAATGTGGATGTGTTTGATTTAGATTATATAAAACAAGATCTTGTGTATACTGCATATTTGATGATTTAACAATAAGCTTGGTAATAATAACACATTTTAGAAATTCTTCAATCATATTTATCAGGGCATCCTTTTTTGCTTAAACCTGAAGTCTTGAAGTTTTATAGGTTCAAGATTCTTCCTGTTTCTTATTTCCACACAAGATAGATTTGGAGGAGAAATATATTTATTTATGTGATTAAAAAGTTTTAAGATTCTTAGTGTAATAGGTTTTTTGATGAGATGAGTTACATAAAACGTCCCATAAAAGGTCCTGGAACTTGAGATAAAAATGTATTCGCACACGTGTGGAATGGAAAGGGTTAAAAGAAGGAAATTTTCTTACTCTTTGGGGAAGAAATTTAGATCTTTGAAGGAGCAAGGAAGTGTATTCAGTTCTCAAAGAATTTGTGCCAAATTCAGCATACCACCTGCTTTTTTATGATGTTAAGCTCCCGAGTAATAATGAATTACATCAAGAAAAGTTTAATACAGTACTTGCCAAACTTGTTTCTGTAAACAGGTATAATGAATGTACGATTTACATTCAATTTTTAGTGTTGAGCTTCCTTATGGGATATCACATGATTTAGTTGAGCCACCTTATGGGATATCACATGATCGTAAGGGAGTAGCTCCTACCCGTGTCATTTAACATTTACATTACGGATAGGATCACCGTTTTCCAGGAAGGTCTAAAATGAACAAAATGACAAATTTACATTCTGTTGAGGCATTTTATTACATACCCAAGATATTCAAACTTTTGAATAAGATCTTGAATGCCAAGGATGGTTAGAATTTAAAAAAAAATTTTGGGAAATGCATTAAAAGGTAACTGAATGACAGTGCCAGAGATTAATATCTAAATCAGGGATAAGAAATTTTATTAACGGCAGTTATTCATTCCAACAAGTTTGCATGAGAGTCAGCAGCTGAAACCTAAACAGGAGCAAAGTGTTCAAACTTGGTAAGATGAAAGAATTAACAAAAATCCCTAAAATGAATTGATCACCAAAAATCTTGAAGACTTCTCAAAATGCCAATTTTTTATGTGATTAAAGGAAAAACAGACTTGATGTATCTCTCTAAGATAAAGTTGCCATCAAGAATCACACCAAAAATTTCAGATGAGCTGCATATAGTAATAGACCTTGTCAGTGTTAAGATCTTGATTTTGAGGAGCCAATGTCCTAGACCTACTTACAATCATTATTTGAGCTTTGATGGAGTTCAATTTTGTCCCTCCATAATTTCCATAATGCACAAGTTTTAGCTAGATCTCTATCAAGGGAATTGGCAAACACAGGCCTACATTCAGGGGATGGAATGGATGGAAGAAGTAAAGCATAATCTGCATATACAACAAGCTTGTTTTTAAGGCTATCCTAGAACACTACCCTAAGGAACACCAGATACTTCATAACTTGAGTTACTGATGCGTTCAAAAAATACTCTTTACAATTTCTTACTTAGAAATTCACTAAGGATGCTAAAAAAAAAGGCCTATCTACTCCCATCTGTTTTAAGTTTGAAAACAGTGGCTTCATTATTGATATGGTCAAAGGCAGCACTAAATTAAAGGCTAATCATATGAACATACAGCATTGTAAATTGTGAGAAGGGTATTACATGTTCCAAGGCCTTTGCAAAAGCCAAACTGATTATTAGGGAACAGATGATTACCTTAGTATTCCTATTTATATGTTTAGTTAAAAGTCTTAAAACTTAAATGATGTGAGAGCTATGAAAATTGATTGGTAATCAGTAAGGCTAGTGTTAGCACAAACACATTTACTTAATAGAGTAATGTTGCCTTTTTTCCAACAAGTGCAAAAGAACCTTTTCTTGCTGGCTTGAAAAAAAATAACAGACAACTTGGGAACTAAAAATCAGTGATCTTTATAAAAAGAAAATTGAAAATATTGTACATGTTGGGTCTACGCCCCCATAATCATCAGGGTTCAGTAAAAGTGTTTAAATTTCACATTACCAAAAACCTGAACTAGTTAGTTTAGTTGCTGGAAAACAGCAGTGAGTAAGGGAGTTTCTCATTATTGAGCTTACTGTCAAACTCATCAGCCTGATATAATTTGAAAGTTGGAGGGGAAGCAATTTCGAAAAGGTCTATGAATAAGTCTTGATATATATAGTTCCTCTTTGGTTAATTCACATCCTTTGTGGCCTAAGAGGTCTAGTGTTTTTTATACACTATCCTAATTCAAAATATATGTGGATGGGAGCTGAAAGGTAAGATTTATGAAAAATTTAGATTCAATAATTAACATTATTAACCTAGTACAGGCTACTGTACCACTGTGCCCTTCCAATCCAGAAAATTTAATTAGAATAAAATTTTAAACTGTTAAATATTTAATTATATCAATACTTCAATGGAATTCATACAAGTTCTTATCTGCCTCCCTACTCGCACTGATTTTTTAAGAATGAGAAATCAAAATTGGGGTGGCTGGGAGGGGACCCTATTTCCACGAGTGTTTTAATCTTCAGCACCACTTTCTAGCAGGAATAAAAGGTTTTACATGTCATGGCAAAAATCTCAGGAATTTTTTTTTATTTAGATACCTGTACTACAGTTTTGTTTACTAATGAAAAATTTATTGCTCTCTCTCTCTCTCTCTCTCTCTCTCTCTCTCTCTCTCTCTCTCTCTCTCTCTCTCTCTCTCTCTCTCTCTCTCTCTCTCTCTCTCTCTCATATACTGTATATATATATTTGTTGTGGATCTTGTACCAAGTTTTAAAAGCTTGTTGGTGAATTTTGTCACATTGGTGGAAGTAGACAATTTTTTTTAGTATTTTATTAAAATAATTCATTTACCATTCAGTGAGGTTCAATTGTTTGAATACTGGTCAACTAAGATTTTCACTTTTTTCCAGTACAAGGCCATTGTGTTTAGACCTTTCAAAGGAGAAGTCCTAGATGCTGTGGTGACCCAGATTAACAAGATTGGTCTTTTCTGTGAAATTGGCCCAATGCAGTGTTTTATTTCAAGACATGTAAGTTATCTCCTGAATGAGTGAGCAATTTATGGTTACAGTGGGCTTTATTTCAGTCCTGAGCATAAGGTGTTGCATAATGAAATTGCTCATACCATTTGTATGCTGAGTATATCAGTGAGATTTTTACAGGGTAAAAGACTTGATTATAGAGTAAGCAGTGCATGAAATCGTTTAATATTCTTTAAAAATTATTTTTAAACCAAATTAAGCCTGAAAATTTTAATTTATAGGTCAGTCGAAATATCTTTTTAACGGGTGCTACTCATCCCCTTTGGGTTCATTTCAAATATTACTTCCTTGTTTTTTTATTATTTTTTTTCATTTAAAAACCATTTAAAATATAATTTTATGCATTAAAAGATGTACAATACATTGGAAATTTTCCTAGTGTTGTTTGTATATGTACAATATTAATGTATATAAATTACATTGAGCTAACTCCAGTGAAAAGTGAATGTACAGATTGTGGGCTATGAAATTCCTTATTTTTCATGTTTCAGTAACAAAAATCGATCTGTATTAAAAAAGTAGCATAGTAGCTATTATTCTCCAAAACTAAGTTTTTGAGAAATTGGGCTTCAAATTTTTTTTGGGTAGAGAATAGTTGAATATGCTGTGGTATGCATAAGTATGGGGTTTTAGTAATAATTTTCCTGACTACTTGGGATCATAGGGACAAAATCATCATATTTCACGGTTGTTTACTAAGCAGTGGTAAGCCATTCCATAATAGTTTGAAGGGTCACTGCAGGGACATGTAAATGAGATTCCTTAACCCATATTATTTTTTTCTAGATTGTAATTAGAATTTTGATAGTATAGTTGCTGATTAAGTACTCTGAAAACTGTATTTCAGTAACATTAATGTCCAAATTTTTTCTCTGATGGGTAGAAAGAATAATGGGACATTATGGGTGTGCAAGATTTTATAAATTAATTTTTAGATTTAATTAAGGAAAATATTGTAGGTCATGTAGATAAACCTTTATCATGGCAAGACTTACAGATAAGTTTGTAATTAGAGACATAATCTTGAAACCTTAGGACCATGCATTATACATACATACATATACCAAGGCACTTCCCCCCCCCAATTTTGGGGGTTAGCCAACATCAAACAAATGAAACAGAAAAGGGCATCTCTCCTCTCTACGTTCCTCCTAGCCTGACAAGGGACTCAACCGAGTTCAGCTGGTACTGCTAGGGGTGCCACAGCCCCCGTTATCCACCACAGATGAAGCTTCATAACACTGAATAGGTGGATGATAAAAAGATCAAAATTAGACCTGGTAATCTGGTGAGGCTCAAAGTGTGGTGCCCAAGATTCACATAATGAAAATTCTAGGAAAGTGCAAATAAGATAATTTTAAACTGCATTGCTAAAAGAAATCTCACTGATGCCTCTTGGTACACTTCAGATCTCATGGATATTAGTAACGTACCCAGAATATTAGCTTTTAACGATGGACAAAAATTGAGGAATGTTTACTTGTAGAATCATATAGGATCAAAGGGACAATTCAAAGTAGTATTGGCATCACTTTTAATGCACCACATGCACAATTTGGGGAGCACCATAGTAATGAACTGTATGTAGCTTAAGGTTTCATAATTTTCTTGTAACAGTACAGTGTAAACCTTCATAGATATAGGTTACTTTGAAACCTTCAGGATTTTCCAAAGCAGAATTTCAGTCACTTGGAAAACAAATAAGTAAAATGTAAATGTGTATTAAATGTGAAAGAAGTTATTGTTGTCTAAAGAGTTCCTTTAGTATTACAATAAAGGCTTTACTATTGTTTTTTTGTTTTTAGCTACGTTGGCTTTTCATTTACTTTTTTTTCATATGCTCTATTGCCTGTTAGTTTTCTGACATGTTACTTTTGATCTTTATTTTTCATGCACTATCAAGTCCTTTTCGAATGTTTAGAAATTTTACCATGGGTAATGCTCTGAAATCTAGTACTGTACTGTATATTGTTAGACGAAGACCATTATTATTTACGTAAGAGAATAAGTGATAGTTACTAAACTCGCTACTTCTTTGTACCTTGCAGTCCATCCCTCAAGATCTGGAGTTTGATCCCAACTCTAATCCTCCATGTTATAAGAGCAGAGATGAGGTAAGTATTATCAGAATGCCTAATGTTGAAAAGCACATTATGATAATCATCTTGTACATTCGTGTTTTATAAAATGAAAGTTCAGTTTTGTAGATGTAGGAAATAGATTTTTAATTACAACCCCATTAATCATAATATTAAGAAATATTCTAGTTACATTAACCTGCACCCTCATCTGATGCTTCTCATTATTCTTCATTGTGTTAAAGTTTAAAGGTCACTTATCATTATTATTATTATTATTATTACTACTATCCAAGCTACAACCCTATTTGGAAAAGCAAGATGCTTTAAGCACAAGGGCTCCAATAGGGAAAAATAGCCCAGTGAGGAAAGGAAATAAGGAAATAAATAACTGAAGAGAAGAAATTAACAATAAATCATTCTAAAAAAAGTAATGTCAAAAGAGATATGTCATATATAAACTATTAACAACGTCAAAAACAAATATGTCATATATAAACTATAAAAAGACTCGTGTCCGCCTGGTCAACAAAAAAGCATTTGCTCCAACTTTGAACTTTTGAAGTTCTACTGATTCAACAACCCGATTAGGAAGATCATTCCACAACTTGGTAACAGCTGGAATAAAACTTCTAGAGTACTGCGTAGTATTGAGTCTTATGATGGAGAAGGCCTGGCCATTAGAATTAACTGCCTGCCTAGTATTACGAACAGGATAGAATTGTCCAAGGAGATCTGAATGTAAAGGATGGTCGGAGTTATGAAAAATCTTATGCAACATGCATAATGAACTAATTGAACGACGGTTCCAGAGATTAATATCTAGATCAGGAATAAGAAATTTAATAGACCGTAAGTTTCTGTCCAACAAATTAAGATGTGAATCAGCAGCTGGAGACCAGACAGGAGAACAATACTCAAAACTACAGAGACAAAGGGCAGAACAATATACTAGAGATCGACCATATATACATATGATAAGTACCCATGCACCCTCTCCACCCAAGCTGGGACCAGGAAGGTCCAGCCAATGGCTGCTGATGACTCAATAAGTAGACCTATAGGCTCTCCCAAATCCTCCATCCCTAGCTTACAGGGATGATGAGAATTGTGAACAATAATGAACATCTTTTTTTGAGCCATGATCAGTGCTCAACCTTCGACCCACAACGAGAGACTAGCATTCATATCTCACTATGTTACTGTCTCGGATTTCATTAGTAATAATTATTGTTTTTGTGCCAAACTTCCTTCCCTGTTGATGGGAGATTTCCTCATCTCACAGTAATGGGTACTGTTCCTGGTCCGAACACTAGGCCATATAGCTCAAACTGTGTTCCATTCCACTCAAAATTTTTCTTGTTTTAAGTTTTAATTAATTGTGTGTGTACCTTGTCACTATTCTCTCTTGTGTTGTAGTCCAGTTAATTAGATTTTATGTTTTCTAACATTCATTTGTCTCCCATCACAAGAATTGCCTGTTTTTGAAACTAGTGGAATGCAGTTTTTTCCTTATTAATTTTCTTTTTGACAAGATTTCAAATTAATGAGAGCTTTTGAATTTATTTCAAATTATGGAGTAATTTTTAGCTTTTTGTGTTCTAATTTAGTTTATTTGAGATAAAAACTTTGGGTCTCTTTGCATTGATTTTTTTGTAATTTTGTTTAAGGTGTAATTTTTTCCTTTAAATTCTTGTAATTAGCCTCTTGTAAGATAAAATTGTGTAGTTTGGCACTCTTTGAGGTAAGACATTTGTCTGTGTAGTCAAATGCCTTAAACTATAGTTAACCTGCAGTTTTATTTTATCAGTCATGCCTGAGCATACATGCAAAAGATTGCCATATGGCACTTACATCTTTTTTTTATGTCATACCTAAATTAAGATTTTCATCTTGTGTTTGCCCTATCCTGAGAAACAATGCTTGCCACAGGGAACGAAAAGTGAATGTCATGATCCGGGTGTGGATCAAGGGTTCCTGTTTGCACTCGATAGATCTTGCAAGCAACTTGTTCTTGAGTTTCCAACATACTTGTCAAACTCTTCATCTTAAGTGTCATGCTCATACCTTTGGTCAAGGAATGTCTCATTGGATGGTTCTTTTTTTCAAGGTGTGCCTCCAATGCTGTGAAACCCCAGCCTTATTCTGTGTGCAAAGAATTTTGCACTTAGAATATATTTGCAGTTTTACCCTCAATAGTTGATGTCACCTCTCAGGATAGAAAATAGAGCACTCTTCTTGCTCTCTCCCACTCACTCCAAGACTTTATTTTCTTTCGTCAGCTTCTCTAAATGCGTTGATATCCATATCTTTTTCAGCCTACCTTACAGATTCTACTGGCTCTGCGATCCAGTACTATGACGGTTTATTTTTGAAGGTTCAAACCATGTGGTCATATCATATTTGGGTTTTCTTCAACTGCTGAAAACTGACCATTGTAAATTTTGTTATGGTTTACTTTTTACAATTGTCATTATCCTGTCATGCCTCCATCCTTGCTTGCAGGTGTGGTGGAACAGACTCCTTTCCTCAATTTGATATATTACAATTGAAACCATGATGTCAGGCTCTTGACCAGTTAGTCCTCATTCAGTAATGTTTTTTTATGGTTGGAGAGTTGAGCCTTTTCTTGAACAGAAGACATTTTCCAACTTACTAGCCCAGAGTCCAGTTTGCTTCCACCATCACCCACACAGTTACTGCTGCAATTCATCGGACAAGGTACGCTGATGGTAATTAGGATAGATTATGACTCCAGTGCCAGTTAGAGAAGGTTCTGAAAGGTTTTTGGTTATTGTGGAATGAAAATCTATGGGCTGCTTCAAACCAGCAGTGATGCCACTTTGTGGTTTTTGTCTCGAAACTTAGTTAAATAGCAATATCTGGCATCTTTTTGTGGTCACACTATGACTACCTTTCTTTGTAAAAAAAACAAAAAAAACACACACTTTGCAACATTGCTTTAAATTTTGGTAATTAAGCTTTGATTATGAAACCAAAATTACCATAAATCAAATAAATATAGATTATGATTTTCAATTTAATCCTTGAATGATAAGATTTTAAAAATATACAGTATATAAAAATTGAGAATCGCATGTCCTCCTCCTGCTAACAGTCGACTCTAAAGGAAATAATGTGTTACTTGAAAGTATAATGAAGCGCCTGCGGAAATTCTATGCGGCTATAATAGCAACTGCATTTACCTACATTTGAGTGTGGTCTGGGTGACAATGCTGCCAACCAGTGATGGTGGCTTGATATGCTACAACTTCAGATTTAGGAGGAATGTTGGCTGTGATCATTACAGAAAACAGGAGAGAGCAACCAACTAAAATCAAGGGAAGTGAGTAATGGTGAAGTGAACAGATTGTGCATTCATCACTCTTACATTAATTGCTAACTTTTACATCTTCCAATGTTTTTAAAACAATTTGTCTTTTATATCATATCAAAGTTTAAAGGTCAGCTCTACCTTAAGTCTTTGGGAATATTATTTAATAAGTGGCAGAGGCAAGGGGCAATGTTCATGAGACCAACCCTATATTATATGATCAGCACCCAAGCTTATCTCAAGTCTTAAAAAGTTCTTCCTGAGACTTTAGCTCTATATTCGAATATAAGGACATTGGCATCAAGTAAAGTTATTAACTTGTGTATTCCAAATTTAGTAACTGTTTCAAAGAACCAGTTAATATTTAGTCTGTCATTCACACCCAGATGTGTTTGAAAATGATTTGCTGCTCTGCCTTGTCTCCACTTAGTCTGTTCCTCTATACTGTACTTGGGTTAAGAAAACTTTGATCTCTAGGAGTACAGCATCTGTCTGGCATAGTCAAGTTATAATAAGTTCTTGTGCAGATATTTCGTAGAAAATTTCACTGTTGTGATTGAAAGCCCATGAGGTCTGGACAATCTAGCTGAGGTGTCATATAAGCATAATTTTGACCTGGCTGCATTTCTGTTGTTAGATAAGATATCACCTAATTTTCTTATTTTACTCCAAGACTGTAACACTTAGACATATAAATCTCTTTTGATAGAAAGCTTTACATGCAGTGAGTGAGAGTCCCTCTGCATCCTCTTAATCTTTCATTCATGGTCTCTGCACCATCAAGATTGGTTGTTATGAATTCAAGGATAGCCTACAGGGTCAGTTGGTACTTATGACTTCTCTTGAGTTTCTAATTATGAAAAAAATAATCTTGCAAACCCAATATTCAAAAGTGGATTTTGCCCACATATTCCCACAGTTTTTCTGTTTACAGTAGTTTGTTTTGGGACAACAGTGAAGGATTTTATTTCTTAAGGTATCTGTCTTATGCAAGCTTGTGTTTTTGCTCCTTAGCAGCCTGTTCATAAGAAGGAAGAATGATGTGAAGCTTCTAATAAGGTATATGTATGCGTAGTGGTCGCATTCTTTTCCCATCATAGTAAGTTGTGTGACTGGGATATTAATACATGGAAGAAAGGCTTCCCATGATCGATTGGTTTATTTGAAAAAAAATACTGATTTTATTTAATGCTATGAGGTTCTCAACACCGTAGTGTGTAAAAATTAAAACACTTTTAACAAGTCATATTGAAAATTCCAAGTATTTATGATAAAGAAAATTAAAGTGCAAGTGTTACTGGAAAATTCTTTGTTGACTTTTGAGGAAATTATTTCTTGTGTTTTCTTGAAAGATGTATAATTTTATTTGTTAATATAGTTGCATTTGTAAATATACAGTAGCTGCAACAGGGGACTTGCATAAGGTGGCCGTAATTTTTTTCTCCTAATTTGCATAGATATATTCTGGTATGTCTATGACTTAATGATATAATAATCTCTTATTATTTCAGGAAGTTGTTATACAACAAGATGACGAAATTCGAGTGAAAATTGTGGGCACAAGAGTAGATGCTACTGATATTGTGAGTATTGGTGCTTTGAGTTTTTATGTTGTTTATTTAAAGTACAAACCTTTACTTTACAGATTCATTTTTATTTTCCAGGCATTGTTGAACAAAATATTTGTATTAAACTTGATGATTGATTCATGCTTGAAACGAATGGGACCGCTTCCCTCTTTTTGTCATCAATCCTCTTGCTTGACAGCACAGTTATTAGCTTAGTTTAATTTCCAAGCATGTTGCTTCTTTTACTGGTTCGATCACCATTTTCTTTTCTCATTTTTTTCTGCCATATTGCCCATCAATGACTTAACCATGAATGCAGTTCCTGTTTGCTTTCATATTTGCACAAGATATGTAAGTGAAATTCATGGAGGCCTGCATTATTCACTCAAAATTAAGAATTTGAAGGGATTTCTTTTACTCCAGTTTGTATAGGCCTTTATTCTGCATCCATATTAACTACTGTATATACTCTGGTAACATGCGATCTCAGGTATTATGCGACCCCCTAATTTCATCCCCCAGAAGTGCTTTTATCTTGTATCATGTGAGTTTTTTTTTTTTTTTTTTTTTTTTTTTTTTTTTTTTTGAGAGGGGAAGTTAGGCTTTCTTATGCTAGATTTCTGTATCCCCATAGCTGCTGATAGTACAGTAGGGTACAATTCTACTTTCGATAAATGATCACTTGTACCTAGGCTAGGCTAACTCCATAATGACTTTGAAGTTGTTTGAAGCTATCAGATAAAATTTTTTATCTTCAGCCTTATCGTGGTTAACTTTGGCATAGCAAGCTTCAAATGATCCTCTTGCTCAGCAACTAGAAATCATTTGAGGTATATCTTGTCCCTTGAGCCTTGGCTTCATTGTCTATGCCTTTTACTTTTCATCAGATTCTTTTGGTTCTCTTCTTACAAGGCCGGCTGACTTTTCTGAGGGTCCCTTGCTTAAACTTTTGCCTCTTGAGAACAACTCTTAGAAGAAAGCCCTGCGTCTGAAAAATGAGATTTAACAACCTGGTTAAACTGTTCTATAGTAATTATGTCTGTGAACAAAATACTTTTTTAGTACTCGTGAAGTTATGTAGGTTGAGATTATTGTATTACAAGAAGTTTCCCGTCCTCCCACCACATATAGATTGCGGAAGATTTGCATTGTTCTGCAATCTAAAAAGTGAGTGATTTGGTAAGTGTAGAGACTCGTAAGTGCTTGAAGGAAATCTATGTCCTTAAAGCAAAACTTTTTGTAAAGCAAAGCATCAAGATGTGTGAAATATCTTTCTTATTAAGGTTATATAATCAAATTTATTAAGGGCATTATCTTCAAGTAGCTTATCAGAACCCAGAAGTAATTTCTAGGCTTTCATATATTTGGTTTTATGAAGATAAAACAGAGAATGCAATCTTGGAATTACAGGGTGGTTTTAGAAGAGGTAGGGGTTGTATGAATCAGATTTTTACAGTTAGGCAGATATGCGAGAAATATTTAGCAAAAGGTAAGGAGGTGTATGTTGCGTTTATGGATCTGGAGAAAGCATATGATAGAGTTGATAGGGAAGCAATGTGGAATGTGATGAGGTTATATGGAGTTGGTGGAAGGTTGTTGCAAGCAGTGAAAAGTTTCTACAAAGGTAGTAAAGCATGTGTTAGAATAGGAAATGAAGTGAGTGATTGGTTTCCGGTGAGAGTGGGGCTGAGACAGGGACGCGTGATGTCGCCGTGGTTGTTTAACTTGTATGTTGATGGAGTGGTGAGAGAGGTGAATGCTCGAGTGCTTGGACGAGGATTAAAACTGGTAGGCGAGAATGATCATGAATGGGAGGTAAATCAGTTGTTGTTTGCGGATGATACTGTACTGGTAGCAGACACAGAAGAGAAGCTTGACCGACTAGTGACAGAATTTGGAAGGGTGTGTGAGAGAAGGAAGTTGAGAGTTAATGTGGGTAAGAGTAAGGTTATGAGATGTACGAGAAGGGAAGGTGGTGCAAGGTTGAATGTCATGTTGAATGGAGAGTTACTTGAGGAGGTGGATCAGTTTAAGTACTTGGGGTCTGTTGTTGCAGCAAATGGTGGAGTGGAAGCAGATGTACGTCAGAGAGTGAATGAAGGTTGCAAAGTGTTGGAGGCAGTTAAGGGAGTAGTAAGAAATAGAGGGTTGGGCATGAATGTAAAGAGAGTTCTATATGAGAAAGTGATTGTACCAACTGTGATGTATGGATCGGAGTTGTGGGGAATGAAAGTGATGGAGAGACAGAAATTGAATGTGTTTGAGATGAAGTGTCTAAGGAGTATGGCTGGTGTATCTCGAGTAGAGAGGGTTAGGAACGAAGTGGTGAGGGAGAGAACGGGTGTAAGAAATGAGTTAGCGGCTAGAGTGGATATGAATGTGTTGAGGTGGTTTGGCCATGTTGAGAGAATGGAAAATGGTTGTCTGCTAAAGAAGGTGATGAATGCAAGAGTTGATGGGAGAAGTACAAGAGGAAGGCCAAGGTTTGGGTGGATGGATGGTGTGAAGAAAGCTCTGGGTGATAGGAGGATAGATGTGAGAGAGGCAAGAGAGCGTGCTAGAAATAGGAATGAATGGCGAGCGATTGTGACGCAGTTCCGGTAGGCCCTGCTGCTTCCTCCGGTGCCTTAGATGACCACGGAGGTAGCAGCAGTAGGGGATTCAGCATTATGAAGCTTCATCTGTGGTGGATAATGTGGGAGGTTGGGCTGTGGCACCCTAGCAGTACCAGCTGAACTCGGTTGAGTCCCTGGTTAAGCTGAAGGAACGTAGAGACTAGAGGTCCCCTTTTTGTTTTGTTTCTTTGTTGATGTTGGCTACACCCCAAAATTGGGGGAAGTGCCTTTGGTATATGTATGTATGAAGATACTGTATTGCAAAACAAAGTGGATCAAGAAGGTAGACAGTTTTTATGAAATAAACAAAAGGTATTGTTAAAAAGTAAACATTAACAGCCAATCAGCAGAGCTAAAGAAGTTATAAAAAGAAATTTTCGTGTTCAGTGGACTGCTCGATCTGCAATTTATGAAGTACCCTGTGTGTTATTTTTAATGCATTTTATTCCATGGATATTCATATGCAGAAAACCTTTTTACTGATATCTTTCTAACTGCATAGTGTGCAGTTCTATTCAGTTACTTCTATGGTTTTTGTAACTCCATAGTACCCCGTATAGGAAATAAAAATTTAGCATTTCTATTCAGATACTACTGATGATATTGTAGCCGGGGTTTTGTTTATTAGGATAGTGAATGTGTTGAGCGGCTCACCAAAGTTCAAGTTGAAAAAGCTCTATAGTGGAAGTAAGATGACAACAGAGGGGATGCCCAAAAAGCAACCCTATTAATACAAGTACACTATTGATAATAATAAACAAGATGTGACTATTCTCTGTGAATAGTGATGGCAGCCTTCAGGTGGAATTTACTTTATCAACGATTTACCCACCTCCCTGAAGAATGTGACATCCAGTTCTCTTCCAGAATTTATGTGAATCCCCATTCTCAGTTTGGGATTATAGCATCCTGCTTTTCCAACTAAGGATGTAGCTTAGCAAGTAATAATAATAATAATGATAAGGATAATGATGATAATAATATCCTTTACTGGTAACTGCTAGTTAATTTGAGGTGACTACTGTCCGGTGAAATCTAATAGCTAAACTTGTTTTGTATGTAATAGAAATTGGTCCCCTAGGAAGGTTTCCACTTGAAGTTCAGTGTGTGTGGATGATGTTGTACTTGGATTTTTGCATCATCCATTTGGGCCCAGCTGTGATTCATTCTTCTTTTTACATTTCATCCATGCCCTTCAGTCTTCCTACTTGACTGTTCAACTGATTCAACTTACCTTGCTCCAATTTTTACCTCGCTCAAGAATGTGCCCTTATGCTGGTCATTTTGAGATTTTGAAGTGAGGCTTTTGATCTTGCTAAATAAATTTATGAATGAAATGAAGAAATCTACAATTCTGTAATAAAAAAAAAATAATTTTTGTCACCTAGTAGATAGATTACAGTATACTACAAGTGATACCAGCATCTTGGCAAAATATGTACTGTACAAAAAAATCACTTCATACTTAATTCTTTTTATCTCATCCAAACCCTTTGATGTTTGGTATATCAAGATCAATACAGTATTCATAAGATTGAATTTTTTTCTTCTTTCATGATTCACCAGTACAGTATTTAAATAAGTGGATGTAATACTGTACTATTATATTGTGGCATTCTAGAAACCTCTTCCATATGAATTGAAATACACATGAACTCTTTGGTTATACTATAATTCCTTTTATTATTGACCATATTGTATTGCATAATTTAGTGATTAGAATTTACTAGTCTAAGGAGCTTAATTCAGTGAGTTGATCATGTACGATATCTATAACAATTTAGTCAAGTTTATATTGATGTCGAAATTCAATTTATTATGTTACTACAAGTATAAACCTTAATTGCTGAGCAACTAGTAGTATCAGATTGAGAAATATATTTCTATTTGTTCATACGCATATACAAACATTTTGTCCTTTAAATAGGAGTATTGTTTTCAGTACGAGCTGGCACAGCCATTGAAATCACTAACAAGGTAGTTAACGACTGGTGAGCAAGGGCGAGAAGCCCCAAACCCCCACCGCAATTACAGACTTGCTTTTGCACCCTTAATCGATTTAATTTTCTTTTTATTTCAGGAAGTGTGACAGCTGTCTATTGATTGTTATGGATGTGAAAGAAGAGATTCATTCTTCCCGGGAAAGTGTGGACTTTGCAATCCAGTTTTTATTAAACTGGCTGTAGATCCACTTTCTCTTCTGCTCTTTGGGGCATGATTGTCCCCATGTGTCGAGTTTAGGCTGTGGCCTCTTGCAGTGACAAGTGTGTGCTTTGAGGGGGTGGAAGAGAGCTGAGCCTTCTCCAGGGTCTATCTGGGCAACATCCTAGAAGACACCAAGGAGTCTTTTTTTTCTTTTTCCATCCATCCACTCATTGAGTGTGTCTGCTACTGCCACTGCTGCGCTGATGTATGCGCTTTCAGGTTCTGGTGCTGCATGGAGAACCCTAGTGTTTGTTGCACCCCATTAGGGGTTGGAGGATCTTGGTTTCCTTGCATACCATTGACAATGAGTTTTAACCTAAGGAAGGCTTTGGCATCCATGGTTCTTTCAGGTGGACCCTCTATAACTTGTTAAGGGAGCAGGTATCTAAGGCTATATCTCTGCCGGTCGCCCCATTGTATAAGGGAGCAGTTATCTAAGGCTATCTCTCTCCTGGTGTCCCCATTGCAGGTCTCCCTTGGTGATACCAGCTGTGAGAAGTGTGGTCGACATGTTCCCAGAGTCAGCCAACTCAGTGTTACCCTCCTTAAACCCAAATGATTGTAAAGGCTCTTCCTGCGATATCTGGGCTGGCCAGAAAGCTCCATTACCTGTAGGTGTCACACTTAAGGATGTGCATAGGCCAGCCCAGGGCTGATGATTTGTGTTGCCCTGGTACCGGGTGTTTCCCAATGCATAACCTGACCCGCTCACCCTTGTGCCCGTCGCCCAATCATTTGTGCTTGTGGGTCCAACCCATAATTCTTGCTCCCTCTGTGCTTCTGAGTGTGTCCACTCCTCCCCCATGACAGTGTTGTGGTTTTTTCCCCTCAGATGAGCATCATTGTCATGTCACTCGCACCTTGACTCCTCAGCTTTCAGAGCCTGAGTTGAGGTTTAGAAAGGGGAGCTTTCTTCCTCCATTATTGTAAGGAAGCGCTTCTTATGAGACTTCCTCTCTTTTGGGAGGGGTAGACAGTACCCAAGAGGCTCCCAGTAATATGGGGGATGGAGCCGTGGTTCGAGTTCCCCAGCTAAACTGGTAGCCAGGTGGGACCGGTATGCATGGCTCACTGTTTTCCTGCTCAAGGGATGTAGCTCGGGTACCTTAGCAGTCCCTTTGAGCCATCGGAAGGAGATGCATGTGTGTCCTGCGAGGGCTCTGCAGTGTGTCTGAAGACATGACACTTCAGACCAGTGTCAGTAACACTTCTTTATCATCATCAGAACTAAGAAGAGGTGTCAAAGAACATGATCTCTTTCTGATTTTGTGAGACTGTCCATAATGCATACACCCCAACAACTGAGGAGGGGATCGAAATACTAGCTAGGACCGGATCTCATGAAGTTGGGGTTAAGCCCCAAGCTTGCCTTCAATAGGAATCTTGCAGTTGGCCAGGTTTTGTAGGTCTTATGGTTGCTGCTCAAGTTTTTTTTTTTTATCAAGCTCAACTCCCAAGTGGGACAGCAAGAGTCTTGACTACAGTAATGCATAGATGTAAGTCTGAAATGAGGGTAGAATGGCTGCCTTCTCTCACATCCTCCCTAGCCAAAGATGAGGAAGGTGGAATATAAACGAATCAGTCAATTTTCGTCTGCCAGATATATTTTTCTGGACTGCTATTGCCTTCAGAAGGGATTCCTCCCTTGACCACATACTAATCTTCTTGGACAGACCAGCCCTGTCAGCCTATTCAATCCTATGATAGACAGATAAGAGGGGAGACTTGTGACCCATCACCTTTGTATACGTGTAGGAGCCAATAACAAATTTTAAAAGTAATTTGTATTTTTCTTAACTATACAAACCCGAGTCCTATAAGTTAAACTTCCCTCCTTGACCATCCCTCTCAGTCCTGAATTGAAAGGTCAAAAGTGAAGAATTTCCTACAGGTGGGGCCCAGGGCTTCTTGCCCTCGCTTGCCACCTGTCTTGACTGCGTCATTAATAGTTTGAATGGCTGCTCCAGCTCGTGCTGAAAACAATATCCCTTCTTAAAGAACTCATAACTAGGAAAAATACAAATTACTTTGAAAATTTATTTTAAACATCATTTTAGTACTTTATGGTATTTAACTGGTTAGTTTTCTAAAATAACTTCTCAAAAATAGACATTAAATGAGTATTTGGATTACTCTATTAAAGCAGATTGCTAAGACTTAAAGAAAAAGTATACTTTTTGGTAATTTTTTTTTAACATTGCCATTTTTATCTTTCCAGTTTGCTATTGGAACACTTATGGATGATTACCTTGGTAAGAGAAAATTGAATAGTTTTGTATTACTATTGTTGCTTAATTGTATACACTGCTTCAAACTACATTTAAATCATATTTGAGTAGCAACTATGGTAGTGGTTTGCTAGAGGACTGTCTTGTATACCGTATTTCCCGTGTCAGTAAGACACTAAAATTTAGTTAAGTATTTTTTTGGAAAAAAGAAATTAAGGATTTTACAACCTATCATAGCAGCAATTCTAGTGTGATTTTTGTCTATCCCAGTAAGTTTTTGTTTTGGGTGTAAAATGAAATGTGTTGGATAAATATTAATTAGCCGACACCTCTTTTCCCAATTTTATTGTATATTTATATCAAAATCCACTAAACCAGTCATAGTTGCTACCATCATAACGATAATTTCAAGTTTCTATCCAGCAACAACTATCGGTATTATTTTGGAACTGATGCAAAATATTAAATTTTTACAAAATATGAGAAAATAGATAAATATTACATAAAGTAGTATTATATCCTAGCATTGTCTGCTTGGATACCATTAGTTGGCATATTTGCATGTAGATAGTGTTGGCAAGGCATCAACTAACCAGCAAAACAAAAAAACAAGTATCTTATTGCCTTCATTAATTGAAGAAAATGCATTCAAAATAAATTTATTTATTAAATATGACTGATAATTGTATGCTTATATTTTTATGCCTGGTGTGTGTGAGTGTTGGTCATTGCTGAGGTATTTGAGGGCTATCAAACTCCCCTATACAACACTATTAAGACGTACAGTGATTTTGGTGGGTAAATTTTCAGTGAAAAAGTGTGTACTATGACATGGGAAATGTAGATTCTACAACTTTTAATTTCTATCTTTTCTCTGTTTCAGGTCTTACAAGTTAATGTACCTTCAAGATTGTATATTACCTCCCACTTCTCGATTAAGACTTCATTTAAATCCAGACTGTTTATAAGTCTGTATTGTAAGGCAGTAACCACATGGATCACTTTGTTTATTCCTTAATCATTATTATAATTCACCCAGCAGACAGATCTTATAATGGTAATGATTTTAGGTAAAGTAATGGGTTGGGGTAGCAGGGTGATGAGGGTAAATAAGAGTGAATGGTTAGTCCAACCCCACACCCTTGGGTAAATTTTTGGGACATTTTATTTTTAGCACAGAAACAGATATAAAATTTTACAGGGTTTTTTTTATAATGCAGCCGAACAAATGTCTTTCCATTGGTATAAAATATTATTTTTAATATTTTAATTGATTATACAGTATAATAAGAGAAAAGGCTAGTATATATGTGTAAGAGAAAAAAAATTAAATGAGGATCTAGTAATATCGAGACGTAAATTACATTTGTTTGAGCTCAGAAGGTATGCCTACCTCGGTCATTTTCCTATATTTAAATTTCCATCTCTGTTCATTCTTCACTGCAATGAAAGGATAGTTTTTCTAAGGTTATAATACCATCTTATGGTTAATGTAAGGGAATATACATATTCTCGGTATATTGCTCGTATAATTACCAGTGTGTTAAGTTTCTCTCTGTTATTGAAATGGTCTCTGTTATTGTGCCATTTCAAAGAAATTTCTCATTGTATGTGGTTTCTTTTTAAGAAATAGTTATAGAGGCATTGTACTTGTGTACTGTAAAGCAGGTTACTAGTTTTCCTATAAGTTGATTTTAATGCTTTAAAATGTCAACAATACTTAAAATGTGTAATTCATCATTTTTTTTTTTTTTTGTCTATGGAACACTTGACGAAATTGTCATGAGGTAAAAAAAACTTTCATTATTTATTTTATAAATATATTAAAATTCATAAATCATTAGTTCTTTGTCTCATGCTTTTTTTATTATCTTGTGCTGCTTTCCTCTTCTTGAAAGTCACTGGTTGTCCTCCACCTTTGTCATTAGCAGATAAGGTAACTGTTTTTTCTTTAAAAGAAACCTGGGGTCTTTTAAAGGAAATTTCAGGGCCGTAATATTCTTCATCGGGTAACTGAGGTAACTGATAATCAACTTCTGGTTCTGGCTCTCTGCAAAATTGAAAGAAAATTAATTTGTTAAAGCTATATCAATTCCATTCTAGACTAATTACATTTTTTCTATTTTATTCGAAGGACTTAGCCTTTTTTTCTACCTAATGTTCCTATTGCAAAAATATCATAACTGACTAAATAATAATTTTCTTGCAGAACTGATCAGTATCGCGAGGTCCTTTATAGCAAGTACACAGTTCTTTTGATTAGTTAAGAAGATGGAAGTTAGAAGACCAGATATTTCCTTCAAACTTTGATAAAAGGCAAGTGCATATAAAGATCGTGACTGCCACTATTATCGACACAGTGCTGAAGGTGTAGACACCCACTGCCATCATCCAACAGTAGAGGCTCTCATTTGCCGTCATAATCTCCAATGTTATGTGGATCTCCATCACCAGCCAGGGGCTGTGGTATCGTCATTTGGCACGTGGGGGTTGTAGATCCTGATATTTGTGTCTTCTCTGAGTGCACTACAGACATTGGTGTCTTACCTAAGTGAGAGTACAGATCTGCTGGGGTGGCAGGGAGTAAGGGTGGATCTTTGATGACATCGTCTGGCAAGGTGGTGGTGATTTCTGGCAGTGGGTGTGGAACAGAGGTATTTACCTGACAGGAATTCTAACCCCCCCCCCAAAATGGAGGGCATTGTAGATTTCAATATCTACATGGGGGGGGGGAGATACCTTTTTCAGGAAGATTTATGCATCCAGGACATTGTCTTTTGGCAGGAGTGGGGCCCTGACAGCGTTGTAAGCAGGAGGTACTGTTCAACACCAACTGCTAGGAGCCGTTTCTACCCAAAAACAAGGTAGTTTGGCATGAGGGAAGTAAAATCCAAACTTTGTATTGTGGCTTCAAGAAAGGATGTCTGCTGGGGTGAAATTCCTGACATTGCCTGGATCCCTGATATCGTCATCTCGCAGCGAGAAGCTTGGATCCATTGCCACCTTCTGCCAGGGTTTCTAAAATCCTAATTAACAGAAGTTGTAGATAATCATTATTTACCAGAATGGAGAAGTGTGTGAAACCAAGACTACATCATTGTATGGTACCATATAATCGTGTGCACTAGATCCCCGATATCTGGCATGAGGGCACTGAATCCCTGACATCTGGCAAGAAGGCACTGGATCCCCAGTGTCTGGTAGGGGAGCACTAGATCCCCGACATCGGGCATGAGGGCACTTGATCCCCAACATCTAGCATGAGGGCACTTGATCCCCGACATCTGGCATGAGGGCACTTGATCCCCGACTATGGCATGAGGGCACTTGATCCCCGACATTTGGCATGTGGGCACTTGATCCCCGACATTTGGCATGTGGGCACTTGATCCCCTGACATCTGGCAGGATGGCACTTGATCCCCTGACATCTGGCAGGATGGCACTGGATCCCCAACATCTGGCAGGAGGGCTCTGGATACCCAACATCTGGCAGGAGGGCACTGGATCCCCAACATCTGGCAGGATGGCACTGGATCCCCAATGCCTGGCACGAGGGCCCTGGATCCCCGTCATCTGGCATGAGAGCACTAGATCCCCATTGTCTGGCAGGAAGGCACTGGATCTGCGATGTCTAGCAGTAGGGCAATATCCCTGATGTGTGGCAGCAGGGCTCTGAATCCCCGACGTCTGGCAGACGGGCGTTGGACCCCCAAAATCTGGCAGGAGAGTACTGAATTCCCGACGTCTGGCAGGAGGGTACTGGAATTCCGACGTCGAGCAGGAGGCTACTGGATTCCCGACATCTGGCATAAAGTAACTGGATTCCTGATGTCTGGCAGGAGGGTGCTGAATTCCCAACATTTGGAGGAGGCTACTGGATTCCCAACGTCTCTTAGGAAATTACCAGATCTTCGACGTTAGGCAGCAGGTCGCTGGATCTCTGACGTCTGTCAGCAGGGCACTGCATCCTCGACATCTGGCAGGAGGGCACTACATCCCCAACGTCTGGCACCAGGGGACTGGATCCCCAACATCTGGCAGGAGGGCTCTGGATACCCAACATCTGGCAGGAGGGCTCTGGATACCCAACATCTGGCAGGAGGGCACTGGATCCCCAATGTCTGGCACCAGGGGACTGGATCCAAAATATCTGGCACCAGGGGACTGGATCCAAAACATCTGGCAGCAGGGTCCTGGCTTCCCAACATCTAGCAGCAGGGCACTGGATCCCCGATGTCTGGCAGCAGGGCACTGCATCCCCAACATCTGGCAGCAGGGCACTGCATCCCCAACATCTGGAAGAAGGATATTGGAATCCCAACGTCTGGCAGAAGGGTACTGGATTCCCCGACGCCCCAAAGGAAGATACTGGATCCCCAACGACAGGCAGTGGGGCACTGCATCCCCCAACCTCTGGGAGGAGGGCACTGTATCCCGACATCTCAAAGGAAGATACTGGATCTCCAACATCAGGCATGGATCCTCAACGCAGGGTACTGTATCCCCAACATCTGGCTGGTGGGCACTGAATTCCCTGACATCTCAAAGGAAGATACATTGGGCAGTGGGGCACTACCTCTGTGAGGAAGGCACTGCATCCCTGCCATCCGGCAGGAACTGGATAACTGACATATGGCAGCAGGGCGCTGGATCCCCAGCGTTTGGCAGCAGGGTGCTGGATCCCCAGCGTTTGGCAGCAGGGTGCTGGATCCCCACTGTCTGACAGGCACTAGATCCCCGATGTCTGACAACAGGGCGCTGGATCCCCGACCTCTGGCAGGAGGGTACTGAATTCCCCAATGTCTCAGGGAAGATACTGGATCCCCAACGCTGGGCAGTGGGGCACTGCATCCCCGACTTCTGTGAGGAGGGCGCTGGATCCCCGACGTCTGGCAGCAGGCCGCTGGATCCCCGACGTCTGGCAGCAGGCCGCTGGATCCCCGACGCCTGGCAGCAGGCCGCTGAATCCCCGACGTCTGGCAGCAGGACACTGGATCCCAGACGTTTGGCAGCAGGACACTGGATCCCAGACAATTGGCAGCAGGGCGCTGAATTCCTGTCTGGCAGAAGGTCTCTTGATCCCCGACGACTAACAGCAGGGCGCTGGATCACAGACGTCGGGCGTCGGATCCCTAAAGTGTCACCAGAGAACACTGGATCCCCAATATCTGACAGGCGAGCGCTGGATCCCTGACATCTTCCGGCACGGCGATGAATCCCCGACATCTGGCAGCTGGTTACTGGTGGATCCCAGACGTCTACAGGGAGGTACTGGATCCCCGACGTCTGGCAGCAGGGTGCTGGATCCCCGACGTCTGGCAGCAGGGCGCTGGATCCCTGATGTCTGGCAGCAGGGCGCTGGTTCCCCGACGTCTGGCAGCAGGGCGCTGGTTCCCCGACGTCTGGCAGCAGGGCGCTGGATCCCCGATGTCTGGCAGCAGGATCCTCGACATCTAGAAGCAGGACACTGGATCCGTGACATCTGGCAGTAGGGTGCTGGATCCCCGACATTTGGCTGGAGGGTACTGTATTCCCAACGTCTGGCAGGAGGGTACTAGATCCCTAAAGTCTCGCAGGAGGGCACTGGATCTCCGACGTCTGACCGCAGGGCACTAGATCCCTGACGTCTAGTAGCAGAGTGCTGAATCCCCAACATCTGGCAGGAGGGTACTTTAATTGGTACTTTAATTGTCCAAGACTTCTGGCCAGAGGGCATTGGGTCCCTGATGTCTGGCAGCAGGGTTTTGGATCCCCGATGCCTGACAGTAGGATACTGGATCCCCTACATCTGGCAGAAGGGTACTTTGACTGTCAACGACATCTACATAGCCAGAGGGCACTAAATTCCTGACATCTGGCAGGAGGGTACTGGATCCTCAACTGGCAGCAAGGCACTGGATCCCAGAAATTTGGCATGACAGTGCTTTGATTGTCCACGACATCTAGCCAGAGGGCACTAGATCCCCAACGTTTGGGAGCAGGACGTTTTCTAGCCTTAACATCTGTCAGGTGGGCATTGGGTCCCCGACATCTAGCATGAGGGTACTGGATCCCCAACGTCTGGCAGGAGGTTACTGGGATCCCCTGTCTGGCAGGACGTTACTGGGATCCCCCAACGTCTGGGAGCAGGGTATTGGATCCATGACATCTGGAAGCAGGATACCCATCTCCGACGTCTGGCAGCAGGTTACTTGGATCGTTCACGTCGCTTGGCGTGAAGGATACTTGGATTATCCATGTTGTCTGGCAGGAGGGTACTTGGGTTATCCAAGGCCTCTGGCAGGAAGGTACTGGATCTCCGTCTGATAGCTGGGTACATTGATTGTCCCTATCAACTGGCAGGAGGGTACTGGGATCCCCGACGTCTGGCAGTAGGGTACTTGAATTATTCACTGTTCACGTTACCTGGCAGGAGGGTACTTGAACCTCCTGATATGGCCTGGCAGGAGGGTAGATACTTGGATCCATGATGTCACCTGGCAGGAGGGTATTTGGATTCACAATTTCACCTAGCAAGAAGGTACTTGGATTCATGATGTTGCCTGGCAGGAGGGTGCTTCGATCCACGATGTCACCTAGCAGGAAGGTGCCTGTATCCCTAATGTAGCCTGGCAGAATGGTTCTTGGATACCCAGTGTGGCCTAGCAGAAGGGTACTTGGAACCCTAATGTCACCTGGCAGAAGTGTACTTGGAACCCTAATGTCACCTGGCAGAAGGGTACTTGGAACCCTAATGTCACCTGACAGGAGGGTACTTGGAACCTTAATGTTTCCTGACAGGAGGGTACTTAGAACCCTGTCACCTGACAGGAGGGTACTTGGAACCCCAATGTCGCCTAGCAGCAGGGTAGTGGATCCCAAATGTCATTGCTGCCACTTCTGGCAGACAGTTGTAGAGGAGCCCATTGCAGTCATCTGGCAGGGGGATAGTGAATTCCCGACGTTATTGCCTGGCAGGGTAGTAGATCCCTGATGTCCTCTTGTCAGGAGTGGAGTACTATTGCTGTCATCTGGCAGAGGTGGGCAGTGGGGCCTTGGCCTCATGACTTCATTGCCATCTGGATAGGAGGGATAGAAGATCCCTAACCTTATTAGCTGGCAAAGGTTGTTGGCTACCCTTTTGCTGTCACGTGGGTGGAGGGTAGTGGATCCCAAATGGCATTGTCTGACTGGAGGGTAAACCCATTACTATTGTACAGCAGAGGGTTGTGGATATCCAATGCGCTTGTCTGGCAGATATAGGGGACCACAACTACATCATCGGGTAGGTCAGGAAACGGTCAGGACCCATTGTCAACGCCATCATCTACCATGAGTAAAGTCCCATTGAAGGCACTTTACAGTAGTGAAACTTCAAAGCTGTCATCTGGCAGGGGAGAGATAGTGAATCCCCGAAGGCATCTGGCAAGGGGGAGTAGTAGAGCCTTACGTCGTACAGCATAGGTTTTGAGACTCCTCATTTGGTGCCACTTCTGGCAAGGCGAGAGGGGTAGCGTTCATCTGGCAGGAGGGTAGTGGAGCCCTGAAGTTGTCATCTGGCGGTAGAGGGAGTAGTGAATTCGCAACGTTTAGCACTGGTGTTGTGGCTCGTACTTCTGGCAGGGGGTTAGTGGAACGCTTGACATCATCATCTGCTAAGTGGATAGTGAAATCCCCGATGTCGTCTAGCAAGGGGGATGGGGGTTCCTCGACATCATCATCTAGCAGGAGTGAAGACACAATCCACCATTGCCACCACTTCAGGATTCCTGTTGTTGTCACCCTGGTCTGACAAGAGTGAAGCCCCATTGCAGGGGGTTGTGAAACATCGAAGTCATCATCTGATGAAGACGGGTTGTCGTCTGAAAGGAAAATGAGTGGATCCCAACACAGTTGTCCTCTGCAAGGGGAGATGTTAATCCTGGACATTGTCATTTGGCAGGTGGTAAGAATTCCATGTCATCTGCCAAAAGGTTGTGGTAACCCGTCATCTGCCCACAGCTATCGAACGCCAATACCACATTCTGCTAGGGACTGTTAACCCTCAACATCTTCATCTGCTAGGTTGTGATGTCCCTGGCTGTGTTCAAATCCCTATCACCATCTAGCACATTACAGTTACTCAACTGCAAATTCCTGTCCTCATCTGATAACATACTAATCTCCAGATTACCATAATGTATGGCAGTATGTGGAAACCCATCATGTTTACAAAGCTAATCACTATCATCATGTGACAGAAGGTATATACAGTAGTTCCTAGACATGGCCTAATAGGGTTTAAGTATCCATCCATTCACATCTATCAGTGTTCACAATGTCTAGCACTTAGCAGTTCCCCCAACAATTACAGGTCATTTACATCATCTGCCAATACAAAGATTCTACTTCCTGTCTGGCAAACCTTAGTACCCCACCGTTGTTTGACCAGTGCCAATACACTTGACATCTGGTAGGGGTACAAATCCCTGACCCCCTGAAAGTGTCTGACAGTGCTGGGAATATAATTGTCTAGTAGTGTGCATATCCTTACGGCGGTATGAAGATAATTGACATTGTCTCAAACTAAATACCTACAGGGATCAGTTATTCTTTATGAAGCCCTATTTGTCAATGATCAAGACAGGGAGTGGGCACTTCCCAAGTCTTTCAAGTAACACCATGTCTAAATGACCATGGTATGGAGTGTGAATTGGGAAACAATGATTAAAATGTACTTAGAACAGGACAAAAACATGGGGCAGATAAAACCTTTATTATTATTTATTATTATTATTATTAACTTTATTATTATTTATTATTATTATTATTAATAATAGTAATAATAATAATATTACTGCTAGTAATAGTAATAATAATAATAATAATATTACTGCTAGCTAAGCGACAACCCTAGTTGGAAAAGCAATATGCTATAAGCCCAAGCACTCCAACAGGAAAAAAATAGCCCGGTGAGGAAAGGAAATAGATAAACAATTTGAGAAATATTGAACATTTCAAATATTTTAAAAACAGTAACAAAATTAAAACTGATAACAATAGACTTATGTCGGCCTATTAAATATAAAATGATTTGCTGTGGGTCTCAACTTTTGAAATTCTACAGATTCAACTACCCAATTAGGAAGATCATTCCACATGATCTTAGGCAATGAACATATGGTTGGTCCAGCAACATTTCTGATCACTTATCTCTTCAGGCTACATTCCCATCTTACTACCCCCACCTTGGAAGGCGTGGGTGATCATAAGCACGTTTCGTGTTAAGATCATGCAGATTATTAGAAAAAGGTTGCTTAATTGAAAGATCTAAAAATCACCACAAAATTAAGTGGAGAAAGATTTCTCCAAACAAGTTGGGAGACCATCTTGTTAGGGGGGAAATGGGCACCGAGGAATGTTAGATAGAATGTTCGTACTTTTTCAAATAGAAAAAACTGATACCAGTATTGTAAATTATGATCCTAGATTAAATGCTTTGCCCCCAACAAATAAAGTAAACCAGCAACAATCTAGAAGTTTTGGCATATGCAAGGCATTGGAAGAAGCCAAAGTAGAGAAACAGGAGCAATAAAAGAGCAGAACCCCAAGTAGAGATACAGGAGCAATAACAGAAGAGTAGAAGAAGCCAAAGTAGAGACACAGGAGCAATAAAAGAACAGACAATCTCCCCCTTTTTGTAGCTGACCACATCCACATACTGGCATACGAGGCATCAATCTGATAAGTTAGGGAAAATAGCTACGTCACAACCAATATGCTAAAGGTTCACACGGGTATGCATTAACACAAGTAGAATTTGGGTACTAGTATTCACAGACATCCACTTTAATTCTTGGACTGCAAATTAGTACCAACCTTGTGAAGTAATATTTGTCATTATGACCAGTACCACTAAAGAAAAGTATCATTAACCAGACATATTAGTAATATTAAAAATTTAACCTATGTCCTAATGACAGCTAATATTTTGTACAAAATACAATTTTAAATAAAGAAAATTCTGTACGTAATTAAAGTTTTTTCAATCCATGTTAAAGAAGGAATTAATAACTTACTTTTTAACTTGCTCCCAAGTTGAATATGCCTCGGCTTTTTTAGTTGGACCATATACAACCGGAGGAGCAGCCAAAGACGCACTTGTATTTTCTTTCTTTTCTTTGGTATTGTTTGCCTTTTCTTTGCTCTGGCCTTCAGCTGATTTATTTGAAGATTTATCTTTCTTCTTCAATTTTTTCTGTTCTGCTAAGGATAAAAATCCTTCTTCTGGCTCTTCCCATTTGGATGCTGAAAATAAGTAATTATTGTATATTTACTCTGTAATTGAAGTTAAATTAGCTGGCTATTCTGACTTTTCTAGTACAAGGATATCCATAAATATACATATTCATATTCATGTGGCAATTACAAAAAAATAAAAATCACAGCAATTAATAAAGGGAGGAGGAGAACTGAGAAATGTAAGAAGCTATAAAGGTGCAGATATTGCTAGTGATCACCACTCTTCATTACCACAATGAAATTAAAACTAAAAGCAGCCAACAGAAATGTAGATAGAATACCTAGGTTTGATACAACTATAATTCTAGAAGATGAGTACAGAGAAAATTTAGCAATTAAACGTAGGAATCGATTTGCAGTCTCAGACTAAGAGATGAAGAGCACAGAGTTAACAAAGAATGGTGTAATTAAGAACATATAATCAGTCAGTTGGTCGTGTAGTTTTTGGAAATGCAGTTACAAGGAGAAAACCATGGATATCAAATGACACTTGGAATCCTATAAAAAAGAAACAGACAGAAAATTGATAGTCAACGTTTATGAGGAAGTAATGAAAATTACAACGTAGGGCATGAAGTATTCCAGTATTGATAGTGAGGTTAGCAGAATTCTAAGACTGGAATGACAAGAGAATATATTTAGACAGGAAAGCAGATGAGGCCGTCAAAGCTATGAATTCAGGGACTGGCTATAGAGTAAGAATTGCTCATAGAATTATTAATAGAATCTCTACGAGGGGCAAAGAGGAAGAAGCATACAGTATACCCATCAAAAAGAGATGGATCTGCTATAACAGAAAATAAAGAAAGGCAACATTGGATGGAACACTTTAGTGAGGTCATGAATAGGAGTACGAAGGGAATAATTTGATTGATATACCTGAAGCTGAGGAAGACCCTGATGTGCCGATGAATGAATTTGGTGTGTTTTATGTCAAAGCTATCATTCAAAAAATCAAGAGATGGAAAGGCCCTGGATACGATGGAATAACTGAAAATTAAATAACTACAGTACCAGAATACTTGCAAGATGATTTTTGAAGAAGCAAAACCTGATGAATGGGAGCTATGAGCATTTGTGAAAATGGCAAATGGGAAAAAAAAAATCTGACATTGCAATAATTAAAGGCATCTCACTTGCATCAGTTGTCATTAAAATATTTAGTATTATTATTCTAGAGACTAAAGAGAGAGAGAGAGAGATTGATGAAGAGCCAAGATGATCAAGCAGGATTTGGTTGTACTGACCAAGTGTTTTTTTATTTTAAGACATGCACAGCAATGTATAGTATATAAATCCAGGTATTTGTGGACTACGAAAAAGCTTTTGATATTGTACACCAATCAATTTTGGGGAGAGTCCTGCATTATTATGGAGTTTCTCTTAAATATGTAAATTCAATCAAGTCTGTTCATGAGCATAGCAAGTGAAAAGTTAATGTTAGTGGGTACTCCAAGGGAAATGTGTTGTCACCTATGTCATTTAGCCTCATGGATTTTGTAATGCATAGAACAGTTGGGGATGGTAGAGAAGGATTGGACTGGATTGGTAATAGGAAATTAGTTGCCTTAGAGAATACTGTCCTTATTAGCAGAACACCACAGGATTTGCAATGCTTGCTTACCAGAATGCATGTAATATCACACAAGGTTGAACACAAGATAAATATGGATGAATGAACGGAATACTATAACAAAACCATCCAGAATGACAAAGCAGATGATCCAGTCATCATAAGGATAATTATTATCTTAAAAAAATATAGAGAGAAAAATGTGGAAGTAAAGCGCAAGGTACGTGAGGCAAAGAGGGCAGCTGACCCGAGGTGGGGTCAGGGATTGGGTCATTCATATGAAAAGAATAAGAAGTAGTTTTGGAAAGCAGTGAAGAGAGTAAGGAAGGCTGGCTCAAGAATTGAAGAGACAGTGAAAGATGGAAAGGGAAGGTTGTTAAAAGGAGGAGACAAGGAAGAGGTGGGCGGAATATTTTGAAAGTTTACTGAATGTTGAGGATAATAGGGAGGCAGATATAATTGCTGTTGCAGGTGTTGAGGTGCTGGTGATGGAAGATGAGAATGAGAGAGAGATTACAATAGAGGAAGTGAGGAGAGCACTAGATGAAACGAGAGTAGGAAAAGCATCTGGTATGGATGGTGTGAGAGCTGAGATGTTGAAGGAAGGGGGTGTGACTGTACTTGAATGGTTGGTGAGATTGTTTAATATGCGTTTTGTGTTGTCAATGGTACCAGTAGATTGGGTTTGGTTTGTGCATGTATTGTACCACTATATAAGGGTAAGGGAGATGTGCATGAGTGTTGTAATTCAAGAGGTATTAGTTTGTCGAGTGTAGTTGGAAAAGTGTATGGTAGAGTAATGATTAGGATAAAACAGAAAATGCAATCTTAGAAGTATAGGGTGGTTTTAGAAGAGGTAGGGGTTGTATGAATCAGATTTTTACAGTTAGGCAGATATGCGAGAAATATTTAGCAAAAGGTAAGGAGGTGTATGTTGCGTTTATGGATCTGGAGAAAGCGTAAGATAGAGTTGATAGGGAAGCAATGTGGAATGTGATGAGGTTATATGGAGTTGGTGGAAGGTTGTTGCAAGCAGTGAAAAGTTTCTACAAAGGTAGTAAAGCATGTGTTAGGATAGGAAATGAAGTGAGTGATTGGTTTCCGGTGAGAGTGGGGCTGAGACAGGGATGTGTGATGTCGCCGTGGTTGTTTAACTTGTATATTGATGGAGTGGTGAGAGAGGTGAATGCTCGAGTGCTTGGACGAGAATTGAAACTGGTAGACGAGAATGACCATGAATGGGAGGTAAATCAGTTGTTGTTTGCGGATTATACTGTACTGGTTGCAGACACAGAAGAGAAGCTTGGCCGATTAGTGACAGAATTTGGAAGGGTGTGTGAGAAAAGGAAGTTGAGAGTTAATGTGGGTAAGAGTAAGGTTATGAGATGTACGAGAAGGGAAGGTGGTGCAAGGTTGAATGTCATGTTGAATGGAGAGTTACTTGAGGAGGTGGATCAGTTTAAGTACTTGGGGTCTGTTGTTGCAGCAAATGGTGGAGTGGAAGCAGATGTACGTCAGAGAGTGAATGAAGGTTGCTAAGTGTTGGGAGCAGTTAAGGGAGTAGTAAAAAATAGAGGGTTGGGCATGAATGTAAAGAGAGTTCTATATGAGAAAGTGATTGTACCAACTGTGATGTATGGATCGGAGTTGTGGGGAATGAAAGTGATGGAGAGACAGAAATTGAATGTTTGAGATGAAGTGTCTAAGGAGTATGGCTGGTGTATCTCGAGTAGATAGGGTTAGCAACGAAGTGGTGAGGGTGAGAACGGGTGTAAGAAACGAGTTAGCAGCTAGAGTGGATATGAATGTGTTGAGGTGGTTTGGCCATGTTGAGAGAATGGAAAACGGCTGTCTGCTGAAGAAGGTGATGAATGCAAGAGTTGATGGGAGAAGTACAAGAGGAAGGCCAAGGTTTGGGTGGATGGATGGAGTGAAGAAAGCTCTGGGTGATAGGAGGATAGATGTGAGAGAGGCAAGAGAGCGTGCTAGAAATAGGTATGAATGGCGAGCGATTGTGACGCAGTTCCGGTAGGCCCTGCTGCTTCCTCCGGTGCCTTGGATGACTGCGGAGGTAGCAGCAGTAGGGGATTCAGCATTATGAAGCTTCATCTGTGGTGGATAACGAGGGAGGGTGGGCTGTGGCACCCTAGCAGTACCAGCTGAACTCGGTTGAGTCCCTTGTCAGGCTGGGAGGAACGTAGAGAGTAGAAGTCCCCTTTTTGTTTTTGTTTTTGTTTAATTTGTTGATGTCGGCTACCCCCCAAAATTGGGGGAAGTGCCTTGGTATATGTATGTATGTATGATACATAAAACAAGAACTGATGAAATGAAGAATGCAAGAAGGAAATTATAGAATAATATGATTAAGTACACTATTAAAATATTGTTAGTTGTGAAGGAAATAAAACATTGACAAAATTGACAATTGTCATGATGGCAACTCCATGAAAAGTACCATAATGAAAATGAGGTAACACTACAAATATGTAGATTTGGGGAAGGGATTTTCAATTACTTGGGCATTTAAGAAAATATAAAGAACAAGAAAAATCTTGTGATATTACTAAATATAAAAAAAAAACAAAAATTATATTAGTTATCTATAATGCAAAAAAAATTATTTGATCTAGTGATGTTACTATAGGCTACCATAAATCATGTTTTGAGTGATGGTGAGACAAACCAATCTGAATATTAACATAGGACTTATAGTTCACAGGAGAATTGAATTAAAGTGCGTAAAGAGAACAGGAACAAAGGGAGATCTGGAAAATACAATTAAATGAATGAATAGGTCAGGAAGGTGTTTCTAAGGATGGTGAGGAGTAAACACAGTCTCTTGAAATTGCAACCTATAAAGGATTTTATTATGGATTTATGAGTTTTGTTTTATGGCAACTGGGGGAAAAACTTTACAATTAAAGAATTTGGACACCTAGAAGAAATGAGGAACAGTCTAAATACAAGGATATAAAGCAAGTGCCACAAGGCATCGAAGGAATGCTGCAAAGATACTTCAGTACTGATTATAGTGTAAAGATAAGATTCATAGACAGTACTACGGCTCCTACAAGAGGAAAATATAGAGAACAAGATTTTCAATGCCAGAAATGTATCATTTCAAAGAGGGGGATTGAGCAACAATTGGGAAATAGGTAACTCAAAAGCAATAAGTAACCCTTAGAAGAAAAACATGTCATCGTTAAATTTTAGAACCTTTACAAATACGTACAGTAATTTAGAAGAGCAATATGGGATGAATAGGAAACTTAGAGGATCATTAAATGACAAATAGGTAACTTTTAGGAATGACACATGACGAATAGGCAACTCTTAGTAGAAGAAAACATGCTAAATAGGTAACTTGGAAGAACAACACGTGATGAATAAGTAACTTAGAAGGACACGTAACTAATAATTGAATTTTAGAAAAGTAACGTGATGAATAGGTTAACATTTAGATGTGCAAAACATGACAAACAGGCAACTCTTTGAAGAGCAACTTGTGGGTATTAGGTAACATATGACAGGAAACTTATAGAAGAGCAACATATGGAGATTAGATATCTTTTATAAGAATAGCATGTGGGGGGAATATCATAAATTTTTAACGTAATATGTAATTTTCGTAGTCCTTTAGTCCATTAACCTTTAATAGGAGTAGGATTTTGGCTTAGCTGGAATGGCCATTAAACTTTTAACAAGGTGGTAGTTGTTACTGGTGGGAGATGGTAAGTCCCTATGAACTAAACCAACTGGTTTACCTTTCAAGGGAAATGTCATAGCACCCAATCCTACATAGGACCGAAGGTGACCTACCTGTGAACAACCCCAAACTCCAGATATCGAAGGTTTTAGGGTAGGCCATTACCCGGTTAAGTGGTAGACTATCATGGTAGAATCTATATCAGTGTGATGGCTATGTTGCCTGAATGTATGGTTATTATGAACAATGGATTTGCATACTTTCTATCCATCCTTCCCCTCACAGAGGGGATATACTTCCTAAACCAACTTGTCTGGAGAGAAAGTTGCTCAATTATGAGGCTTATATGCATCCGACATCCAGTTCAACACAACATGACTGCTACACCTGGTTTATTATACAATTCTGTTGTGACCTCTATCTTGAATGATTGATTGATTTAGGGTTTTCAGGCATCCTGACATCTTAGGTCATTGACGCCGATATCATTTAGTTTATATATACAAAAAAATTAAATATTCAATTAAAGCCATAAAAGTTGAATGTCATTATAAAAGTTAGATAGTTTTCAGAAGACCTGCTTCTAAAATAAATCTAAAAATGCCACTTGCATAGTAGGACACATTATGTCCAAGAATCTTGGCAAGGATGAACCTCTATGTTTAATGAGATGCTCATTACCCCATGAGGGAGATAGGTTTGCTATACAATCTGATTATTATTATTATTACTAGCTAAGGTTTCCAACAGGGAAAAATAGCCCAGTGGGGAAAGGAAATGAGGAAACAAAAGATATAAAAAGTAAGGAACGATTAAAAACTGTTTTAAAAACATTAACATCAAAACTGATATTTCATAAATAAACTATAAACTATTTCAACATGAAATCATTTGCTGCAACTTTGAACTTTTGAAGTTCTACCGATTCAACTACCCGATTAGGATCAACTACAACCAAAGCAAGGGTAAAGGTATCCAAGAACTTTTGGAGGCCGACGAGGTTGTCTGGTATTTCCACAATCCTGCCATCAAGACTTGAATCACTGACAAGTTCTTCCTGAAAGACAGGGTGGAGCCAATACCACTGACTTTGTGAGCCTATGCCAAGGATGGTACTTCCATCCTTTCGCTAATTGCAGGACGGGCATGTTCAATAATCTCATAAGCCAGACCACAGTGCACTGGTCTTAAGCTCGGTTCTCACTAGGCAGTGCAGTAGCAGAAGCGAGGCATCCTCATTCAACCAAATCACTTCTTGTAGAGCAGGGATGGATGAGGCCTTGACCCTAGAGTCATGACCAGTTGGTTTCTGCTTCTTAGCCATAAACTCCCAAACAAAGGTGGAGACCTTCCATCTTTCAGGATGACTTGTGACAAACTAAATGCCACTGAAGCCCAAGCTAGCAAGACAACAGTCTTGAGGGTCCGATGTGTTAAATGCCAGACTCAAGGGCACCATATTATGGGGTATGCATAAGAGATCTTGAGATCTCTGGTGAAATCCAACTCTGGAGGCCTGAGCTCCTGGGAATGGTAAGACTGCTCCAAGCTCTCTTATAAAGAGAAGGTAGCCTACCTTCCTTGGTAGACAGCTGCAGACCTTTACAGGTATCCAGATATCTGTGCAGTCCCTAACGAGAAAAGCATTTCGCTTGGAGATGCTGAGGTCGTGAACTGAGAAGTGCAAGGGATGCCACCAAGTTGTGGTACCTTAAAGGCGAGCCATTGGAGTAGTTCTCTCGGTACCTCGACAATGGATACCATTTAGGATTGTGGATACTTGGGAGCAACAAGGATCATCTTGAAAACTGATGTCATCCACAACCTGCTGACCAATCAAAGGAAAGGCATACACTTCCAGAATTTGCAAGGGGAATGTTGGAAAGAATCTTCAAATGATGCCACAGATCTGGAACCTGTAGTACTCCAAGACTTAATTATTCAGCCGAGTGATCTTCTAAGAGCAAGAAGCCTTTCTTCAAGGATGTAGGGACCAGGACCACTCTGAGCTACAACCCTGGGACAGTGTCTCTATTAGAACATTCTTCTTGACAGGAAAGAACATTTCCGACAGCTCAACAGCACTGTTCACTGCCCAGGTGAACTTCCAAAGGGTAGGTGAAAAAGGGCCACCTTGCTTGTTCACATGTGCCATGACCGTACTGTTGTAGCTCGGCAATGCTATGGAGTGCCCGATCAAATTTTGTTGGAATGCTTGTGGTGTTGGGAATGCTGCTTGCATCCCCAACTGATTAAAATTCTGATGCTTTACTTCTCTAAACCACACAACTGAGGTACTGTATTTTGGTTCCTCAGGTATGTATTCCACACCCCTTGGATGTGTGTGAACAGGAGTACCTCTCAAGATGGAGAGTTGAGTGGAACTCCCCTGGTAAGGTTTTCATCGTTCAGCCACCAGGCAAGATCATACGATATTTCTTGTTCCACGGGAACAACCCTATAAGGGAGAATACTGTTAGATGATAAGCGATGCTTCAAACATCACTGAAGCAATCATTGGTGGAGATGTCCTTAAGGCGTTATAAAAAATGTCCCAGAAAAGATTGCAGAACAAGTGTGCCATCTCTGAGCCTGCCGATACAGTCGTCTGATAGAAAGACTAGAGGCTGATATGCTTATCAGCATGACTAGATACTTCGTCCTCTGCTAGGGTGCAAGACTAAACTTTTCCAGATTGATCAAGCTCCCCAAATTGTAACACAAGGAAAGCAGTTTGTTCCAATTCTGAAGCCAGGATTAACAAGTTATCAATAATGATGATGATATATGAAACTGAAACCAAGAAACTCATTCAATACTGGCCAGTCAAAAAAGGTACCTCAAAGAGGCAACTTAGGGAGTGGTAAACAGTCTGAAGCACAAAACTTTGAACTGGTATACTACTCCCACAAGGTTGAGGTGGAGGTAATTTCTGGAGGTCCACTGAATGCATGTACTTTTCCTCTCTCCTGGCAGATCTGAAGAACAAACTTGTTCAGTGGAGAGAGCTAGCTCTATGACTGGTCTCTAGCACCCGCGTTAACTTCTCCACCAGGAAGAATTGACTGTAGGAGCGCAGACAAGCGTCTCGACGATTTCAAGCGAATTTTTCTCCTACATAACTTTCTCTCCTGCTACATAGTCAAAAGTTTTCAGCAATTTTGGAGGGTAGGTCTGGAACATTCACATGGTGAGAGTGAAGCGACGGCCAAGATTAAAAGGGTAGGTGTTTTCTGTCCCGAAAGACTTCCACAAGCCATTGTTCTGCTCTGTCACAGCCAGATTGTTCAATGGTATGACAAGCATTCCCCATTCACAGCAGCTGAAAGAGGGGACTCCTAACATCAGCATTCTCTTCCTCCCGTCTTTCCTCTAATGCCCCTTTTGATCTAATCAGGACAGGTACGAAAAGGTGGAGCATTGGCCACACCTTTCTTAAAGAAAGTTGTATATAGAGGTGCTGATTTAATAGGCATGCCATCCAACAGGAACAAGGATGATGTGGATAACGGAAGGTTTGCACAGAAACCTGTCACATATTTAGTTTCTAAAACAACTGCACACCCTTCTATTCTTTAAATCTATCTCTCAAACACGAGTTTGTCAGCACACTTATCCATTTCTTCTATGGAAAATAACTGCATATCCTTTTAATCTTATTTTAATGTATCCCTAAAAAAAAAAAAAAAAAAAAAAATTGAATAGCCTTACTTCTGTACTGCTTGCTGCTGAAATAAAAAGCAGGTGCAAAGACAAACATTGGGTGAGGCTTACCCTCCACCTGCCAGTACTGTAATTACCACTCCTTCACTCTTTGGTTAAAAGTTTAACAGTCTATTTCAACATACAAATTGCAAACTATCAAAACGAGTACTAGACGTCAGTGTCATAAGATGAACATTATTATGTTCACAATAGGGAACATAATAAAGGATGTCATGAACTGTATTTAGGAAATTACACTAGATTGGGGTGTTAGGATGGAACAGTGTTTACACTAAATTAGGGTGTTAGGATAGAACAGTGTTTACTGAACTATATTAAGAAAAGATAAAAGTTAAGCTATTAAAATTTTAAAAATGAATGTGAAAATAATATAGATACTAACGAACTTAGGGATTACCGATTGATAAACATCTTTACAGGATAATTATGAAAGACAAAATGGCAGGACAGGACTAGAAATGAACCTATAAGAGAGGTTATTCGAGTGCCATATGTGGATGAGATCATGGTGAGGGGTAGATGGAGATGGTTTGGACATGCTCTTCGCACTCCCCAAGAGAGATTAGTTCAACTTTCAACTGGGCTCCACAAGGCACTAGAAGAGTTGGAAGACCCAGGGCTAAATGGCTGAGGACTATGAGGAGTGAAGCAAGAGATGACGAATGGAGAGGTAATGATTTAAAAGCTCAAGATAGAAAAGACTGGCAAAATTTAACCTAGGCCCTTTGCGTCAATAAGCGTAGGAGATGATGATGATGAAATAATTATGTAAACTGCTAAAAAATAATGGTTAGTTAAAAAATGTAGACTTCATAAAATGATAGCCTTTGTATATGATAAATTTTGTTAACTATTAAAGACTGGTCTATACAGTACATTTAGTCTATAATGGTATAGTATATCAAAATATTTACTGTAGATGTGACACAGTTGAATCAACAAGGCAACCAAATCATTTATGAATAAATTTCGACAAGGTTTGATAGAGCACTCCCTGTTATGAGAAATAATTACATGCTAGTCAATACTAGTGTACTTAGATGTTCAGTATACATACATATACCAAAGGCACTTCCCCCAATTTTGGGGGGTAGCCGACAACAACAAGAAACAAAACAAAAACAAAAACAGTATATCATTAAATAAATAAAAAAAAATTCACTTTGATAGAAGATCGCCTACAGAAATATACAATACATCAAAAGCACGAAAAAATTACATTAGTAGAGTCAAGTTATAAGAGGATTTGTATAAAAGGACTTTAGATACTCAGCTCCCAACCTATTCAGTAAGTTTCCCTTAAAATTAGAGATATGAAATTCTAAAATTGAACTAAAGACATTTACTCAAAAGCTGTTTAGCAGCAGGACTGTATAAAATTGTTTAGACAGGTATGAAAAGTAGTGTAAATGGGAAAACAAACATACAGTCCAAGGAATGACTAAAAAAAAAAGTTTTCCTAAACAGATTCGGTTATAAAATAGGAACTAGTGAATAGATGTTGATAGCAATGAGACTCTGACAAATCATGGAAAGTATTTGAAAGAGTTACAACAAATTTTAAAAACAATTTGTATTTTTCTTAGCTATACAAACCAGTCATTTAAATAGGCTACTCCTAGGTCTGTTTCCTACAACCAGATAATAATAAAAGAAAATGGGTCTGGTTGCACCATGATTGCTTACGTAGTAAACCTACAGCGTGGCAGTGTTATAGGTGGCTGTCGATACGCCTCGCTTCTCTGATAGCCATTATGATCAGAGGTCTCCCCTCTTCTCTCTATGATCGAGACCTACTTAAGCCACATAGATTACCCTTATAGTGCTTAGCGTCTATAGTGTCTTTTCTTTATCATTGTCACTGAGTGCGCTACGCTTGTGCTTAAGAATGGCTAATACCGTGGCATACGATGTTCTGTGGAATCTTCATGTGAGTTTTGTAAGGAGTGACCGTCCTCCTCCCAGTGGGAGAGATTGTTCTCGACGCCGCAAGAAACAAGCTAAGAGAAGATAGTTCTCCTTCCTCATCATCTTCCAGTAATGGTAAGAAGCGTAAGCTCTTTTCAGCTTCAAAAGACATCTCCCCATCCTGCTCCCTCATGTTTTGAGCTTTCTGAAGCTTTAGTTATAGAAGACAACAGCCATAATAATAATTTGATTACTGATGAACATCTTTTTTATGTATTATCATACCAAATATTCATCATGTGCCTAGTGATCCCGAGTCAATGCTCAAGACAGATCCCTTGGCTTAGACAGCTGGGCTCTCTGAGCAGGATCCAGACTCAGAAATGCATATATCTCCCTTGCATTCCACTAGTGTATGGAGTGGTAAGCCCAATATGGCTATTTTTATCTGGGATGGCTTTTTTACTTTTGGAGGCATCTCCCATCAAGACATCGTAAGTCCTCCCCCACTTTCCTGTACACGGAACCCTAAAGTCAAGACTGTCATTTCCACACACCCAGCCAGGGTCCAAGGAACTGCCCCCGAGAGCACATGATGGCTGTGGTCTTGCTGCAACCCGGGTGTTCCGCAAGAGCCACTCCTCTTCTCAGAGACTATCAAAGGCCACTCAGTGGTATTGATGAGCAACAACTACATAGTAGTGACCTACATCTCCAAACAGGGGCATAGTCTCCCTCCTCCTATACCAACTAGCAGTGGAGATTCATCATTGGGCACAGAACAACGTAGTGTGACTCTCAACAAGGTTTATACCCGGGAAGTGGAATGTCATCAACAAGGTTTATACCCGGGAAGTGGAATGTCATTGCGGACCATCCGAGTCAACCAGGGACGACAGTTGGTTCTGAATGGTCTTTGCTTCCCCTAGTGGAGAAGGGTCTTTTGGCTTTATTGGGTTCCCCATCACTAGACATATTCACCACTCCCCTGAACACCAAACCCATAAATAGGAAAATGCTCATCAGCAATCATTCTTAGAACAGTGTTTGACATTTATCACAGTTTGCTTCAAATAGATACACCTCTCCACTGTTAGAATCGGATAAATGCACAAAGCATTTACTGAACTTTTTCTATCTATAATTTTACTGAATATGATTCAAATACTTAGTAGGTTACTACAGTACTCAATCATATGTTGATTTGCCTGTTTAATCACCAGGATTAAATAAACTTTTCAGTTAAGGAATGAATTACCTTCTAAATGCTATGTTCATAATAACACTTAAGAAACCTTGAACCATTGAATAATTATAAATTCATGTTATGTACTACACAATAATGTAATCTACTAAGGGTAATTCTGTATTTCCTTTGTATTGAAGAAATTTCTTAATTTTTTCTTTTATCTTTGTTCATTATCAAACTTAAACATAGTTTTTAAAGAATAAATAAACCTCTTATACCTTACACTAAATTAGAAAATTTTGCCCTATAATTGATAACATTAAAACTGTATACTGTATTCCAAGTAACTTATGAAGGATTAACTTTCCACTTACCACCCGTTTCAATATTCCAGTAATAGCATGTACCATCGGGAGACTTTGCTTCATACCACTTTTTAACGGGTGTAATTTCCTTGGGATCCTTTTCTTCTGTGGTTTTCTTTGTGATGATTATCTCTGCATTCTTTGATGAAGCAATTTCTGATATCTTTGATCCTGTCATATCTGGGTTTTGTTCAATATCATTTTTGTAAGCCTTCAGTGCTGCCTGTTGAAGATGAATTAAATCATTCAATCTTGTTTCACACCAAGGTTAGATACTTGTACTGTTATTACTCGGCACAATTATTTCAATATCCCACAGGGAGGGAAAAAATTATACTAAAATATAACGATGCTTAATAAACTAACAGCTTGAAAAACTGTACAATACTATACTTCATTCTCAACATAAAACTACCAAATCAAGCAAGATAGCAAATCTATCAAGTAGATCAATCGGATGTGTCCAATTCTGAGATCACACACTGATGCTGTGTCATTTTCTGATACTGATGACTATCATATCCTCAACATTCTTATCTACTTTCTTCAATAAAAAGTAGACTTATCTTTTCTAAATAAGTTACTATTAGTTTAACAAACTCACAGTCACATTTTTACAGATTTTTATGGCTCCCCTGAAGGATTTTTTTTTTGAATGACGTAAAAATTAAAGCAAGATTAAAGCATAAGGCGGCTAACTTTATACTGTATATTATTATTATTACTAGCTAAGCTACAACCCTGGTTGGAAAAGCCAGATGCTATAAGCCCAAGGGCTCCAACAGGGAAAAATTGCCCAGTGAGGAAACGAAATAAGGAAATAAATAAACGATATAGGAAGTAATGAAAATTAAAATACTGTAAAATATTTTAAAAACATTAAAACAGATATTTGATATGTAAACTATAAAATGACTTATGTAAGCCTGTTCAACATAAAAAAATTTGCTTCAACTTTGAACTTTTGAAGTTCTACCGATTCAACTACCCAATTAGGAAGATCATTCCACAACTTGGCTTGAGTACTCTGTAGTATTAACCCTCATGATGGAGAAGGCCTGACTATTAGAATTAACAGCATACCTCATATTACGAACAGGATGGAACTGTCCGGGAAGATCAGAATGTAAAGGATGGTCAGAATTATAAAAAATCTTATGCAACATGCATAATGAAGTACTGGGAGACCAAATGGAACAGATGAAACATACAGGCGGGAATGAGACAGCCGAGGCTGAAAGGAAGTTGCAAAAAACCTTAACCATCATCTATGATATACTTCACAAAATACAGTTAAGAATTATACTGCTTTTCAATGAAGATACTATGCTCCAATGATGCATAGCATCCAATTACTGTATATGTACATTGATTTTATTTCATGTAAAAACCCCTAATCCCTCAGAGGTATGAACATTCTGCATGTACAGTATTCTACATGTTCAAGGTATGTTTTATAAACAATATATAATGTAATTCAAATAAACAGGAATTATATCAAACACCAACATGATGATGGGACATCCAGACAAAGTATGAACATAAAGTAGGTATAGTATTATGAAAGATAGGAGACACATAATTCACAAAAATATAGAATTAACAATGACAGTAACAATTTTCCAACCAAAATTGAAAATTAGAATAAAGTCTTAACAATAACTACTTGATCAATAACATAGGGACTATGATAAAATTTCCCCCATCCAACCTACATCCTATCCAGTCATGGATCAGAAAAAGAACGATGTACAGTAAATGCAACATGAGCCAAAGAAACAATTTTTTATAATAAAATTTTATATCTATACTCACCTTATGTTCATATTACTTTCATCTTTGGAAGCTTGCTGTCATTGTTACTCCTTAAAATTGAGAAATTTGCCTTTATCTTTCCTTCCAATACACTAATGCCTCCAGAAAAGCAAAGAAATTTACCAGCCACGAATATCAATACATGCTATGCATACCATATTACTCTTTAACCTTAAAAGTCAAAATAATTCCCTATCCTCTTGATGCCACTAGTCAGTGGGGAGGAGGGTGGGCAAGTATATGAACATCAGGTGACTATAGAAATAAATTTTATCATTAAAGTTGTTTATTTTTATGAATCTCCCTTGATATCCATACACATTTCCAACTCCCACACCCTCGAGGGGGTGAGTAGCCAGCAAAGGAAAGAGATAGGGCATTTAGTTAATCATAATCAATTAAAAGATATCCTAGCCTTATTATGTCTAAGCTTTGGGTACTCTTAAAAAAAAAAAAAAAAAAAAAAAAAACCTTTCATCACATAATTACTTGTTTACTGTATATAACAACAATTACTGTAGAGCTACATGTATAATTTTACAAAAACCATCAAGTGAAATTTGCAAGGTTACTAGACTGAAACCCCAAAGGACTATTCAACCAAACCAATCCCTTAAATTCACCATCCCATCAGATCACTTCTCCAGTAACCAGTAATACGCCCTAACGCAAATAATCGTGACACATAAACCCAGATTTTTAGCAAATACAGTATTTGGTATGCCACTGAAGTACAGTATCTCTAATAACCTTTTGAATTAAATATTTTAAGAAATGCTTTAGATATAGCTATACTTCTTATATCAAGAACACAAATTTCTAAATATTTCATAAGATTGGAATTTAAGATTCTTTTTCAGCTTCGTGACTGAAGAGTAATACTATACTGAATTACACTGCAATCTTGGACAAAGGTAATGTAATTTTAACACCATTAAACAATTGAGTCTGCAGAATCTTCCAATTAATATTGGAAGCCCCTTAACAGTCAAGGAAAACTATCACCAGAATTAACTACCACTTCTTCTTGTAAAGAAGACAAAAAATAAATCATGGCAGACCTTTAGTCTCAAATTCAATTTTAGCTCTGAAGAGAGGCAAAAGATAAAACCATCGTTTGATTACCAGACTACTTTCGAAGATATTGCTATAGTTCACCGATTCGTTTCTGATGTCAAACCAAACGAATGAATTTTACTGCCGAGATCCTAAGCAAAAATATTTTCAAAGGTTCAAAACATGAACTCTTTCAGTACTGCAATACTATGACTATAAAGTCCAACAAGTACATATAGGTACTGAGGGTCTTTCAATATCAAAGGACCTAAGAACAACTGCTAAAATGTCAGATTCAGGAAAATATAATCTTTTATGTACATGCAAATCAGCATAGATTTATAGCTTTAATGATTATAATCAAGTTTCTGATCATAGAAAAGAAATGTAAAAATTTGAAAATATCTTTATAATTAGTTCTAGTAACAAATTCCTCAACTTACACAAATCAAAATACTATAAATTTTCTAAGTAATTTGTATTCTTCCTAGCAATAAAAAACCGAGTTGGTTAATAGGCTAACTGTTTTGGCAAAAATAAGATGGTTGCTAGAATTATCTAACGAGTTGTTAAAGTATTAGTGGCGGGTGGGGCTGGAAGCTCACCCCTAAAGAGGATATCAGTTTGGATATACTGTACCTGTACGATTATAAATAGGTTAGTATAGATTCCACTATCCTCCCCCTTATTTAGGAAGAATGGGGATACTTTTTTACGGATAAAGAATGGAACTCAGGCGTGTAACTTGCCAGAATCACATCTGATCCAGCACTTAACGTTCACCCGCTTTGTTCACGAAGGGAGGACAGAAAAATGAAGAGGAGCCAAGACATATAATCATTCGTTCCAAACTTGCATCTACATGTTACCATAGATGAGATGCTTGCTGTCTCCAGTAGGAGCTGGGCTAGTTACACAACTACTGTATTTAGAGCACCCATCACAGGACCAAACACAAAGGTGTCAAGGGACTTGTGGGTATATTGTACAGTACTCGAGTAAGTAAATGGCAGTGAAGGTCGTCTGTGATTTTTAGACTGGCCTTCAGTACCTGGCCCTCTGACAAGCTAAACTTGGGCCTATACCCCTGACTTAGTGAGCCCTGCTCTTAGCAGATACCTCAATCCTTTCAGCAGTGAAGGCTTACGCTGTTCGGATCGTTTCACGAAGACAGAAAAAGATAAGTGTTTCTTGAAACCTCTTTCTTGGTCTTGCTAGTGCTAATAAAAAGACCGAGGTACCAGGCCCTTTACAGATAGCACCACAAAGACCTCACAGGATACAAAAGCATCTCTCCATCATCACCCAACACTTCATGTAGAGAAGGGGTGGGGAAGGTCTCAAACCTGGGGGTCATGTGATGATGGGTGCTGTATTTTGGCCTTGAACTCTGGCTCAAAACTAAAGGAGACCTTCTTCTACCTCTCAGCCAAAGGGGACTTAAGAAAGGAGACTATACAACTCAGATGTCACCAAATCATGGTGTCTGTAGGTAATGGCTGGAGTCACTTGGGAGCTACTAATGTCATCTTGAGGTTTAGGGTAGACAGCATCCTGTTTACCACCATTCAAATCAGGCAAAACAGCAGAAAAGTATATACATAAAGACCATCCCACAGACGCTGAAATACATCCTTTAACGTCACTGCCTGATAAAGAATCAGTGACCCCACAAAGTCAATAGACCCCATGCCACTCTAGGATGACGGGATCATTCTGATCCAACCAATTGTCCTAGGCGACTTAGTTTGTAGGAAATCACATTCCTTTTGCCGTGAATGAATCTTGCTAACAGCTTGAGTGCGTCGTCCAGTGTCCACTGGAGAGCCTGCATTGCTAACTCACAAAGGTGCTGTGAAACAATACTTTCTTGCTTGTTAACATATGCCACTAAAGTAGTTTTTTTACTCATTAATGCTACCAAGTGCCCTATCAGGCACTACTGGAATGACTGCAGCACTGGAGAGCTGCCCTTAGTCCCAGTAGGTTGATGTGCAGGCTCTTTTCTTGTGACCAGCAACCTGCAACGAATTGTTTCCTTAGATGAGTGCCCCAGCCTTCTTTCGAGTTCCCTTCAAGATCTTCTCATCCCAGTCACTTACTGTTCTGAAGGAACTAGATGATGGGATGGGTTGCCGATTGATGGAAAATGTTTCTTACGACACCACTTAAGTGACAGCTGATAGATAGCTGTGCGGGACGCATTTCTCGAACGATGATAGAGGACCAGGTAACTACCCCCAATGATGCACTTGTCAATTTTGATGACGTAGAAAAGGGCATGTCACTATTTTGAATCCGGAGACACGATCGTCAGACAGAAAGACACTTTCTTGCCTTATCTGTATTAGTATCCTTGGGTATGCCATCCTCTGCTTGGGAATGAGGCTAGACTTCTCCAGAAACACCAAGATCCCCAGATCGTGGCAGAAGAGAAGATTGTCCTTATGTTGAAGGAAGAATCTCCAGGAGGATGTTAGGTTCAGTCAGTCACCTGGGTACTTCACGAGCCGAATCCCATGGACATAAGTTCCAATTGATACGATTGTGAATACAGTTACTGTACTGAACATTTGGGGGGTAGTCGACAGTCCAAGACACAGCACTTTGAATTTGATCTTCCTGCCGAAGGTGAAGCGAAAGAGCTTTCTTGATGAATGATGGACCATACTCTAGAAGTACTGAATGCATCTCTCTAGTCCTAAGAGAACATTAAACCTTTTTCCTGACTGCCATTCTTACGGTGCTTGATGTCTCCATCTTGAATGGAGATAATAGAAAAAACCCATTCAAGGTGGAAATGGTCAATCACTGGTCTCCAGCCTCCAGTCAACATTTTCAAAAGTTATAGTTGACTTAGGAAACATCAAGAACCATCAAGGCCTACTTAAAATGCACACTTTTCTGTACTTCTTCTGTACCTCCGACTGAAGAAAAGTCTCTCTACAAGTTCAGTTGGTAGGACAACAACATCGTTGTCAAGAGTCTGATTGAGCGAAGGAAGAGTGTCTGTGAACGGGTGCCAGTACCCATGTTGGAGGACCTCTACCGTCTAGTCCTCTGCCCCATGATACTGTCACCCTGCCCACTGGCTTACTGGGCATCCACCCACTCATGTCAGTTTTAGGAGGGGACTCCAAGCCATAGGGGTCTTCTTAAGATTTGACTTCAGAAGTCATTGCCTAATTCTTCGGTGATGGTAGCACTGTCCCGGACCTTTAAAATATACAGTAAAGGCTCAGTGGAAAAAAAAAAAAAAAAAAAAGTCCTGGCTGGACTTTCTCTACTTTTCCATCATTCCTTCTACTTCTTCAGGTGGAGGAAGAGACTGGTGTGTAGGAAGGTGAACACCTTTACCATGGAGAGAAATAGATCTGTAAACTGCTGCATCTTCTCAAGATCAGACAAACTGAGGGGAGGCGAAGAAGGCCACCGTTCCTGACCAGTGGTCCAACCGGGAGGTTGCTTGGAGGTTAGCCATTGCAGTAGCCTCCATATTTGCACTCTGGGGCTAAAAAGTTCGTCATTTGCACCCTCAACCTCTCTATCCACATACAGTAGCCAGTTCTGCAGAGATAGGATGTAATACCAAAACTCTTGGCAACTATAAACTGTGAATCCTTGGAAGAGCAAATGACATACCATCCTTGTCAGGCCTTCAAGAAGTCGGCAGAATACACTGAAGGGAATCTCTACTTTTTGTCTTGAGAAGATAAGCAGAACAAGGCGAAGTCATAGCAGATGATGTCATGGAATGAGCTAGGAGGCTGCAGGCTCTTCTTTCCCTTACCCAGGGATGTAAAATCCAGAGGTGATAGCACCCCTGAAGGCGAGAATCGGCGTTTAACTGGAGTCTAAGGAAAGTGGGCAGGTATGAGGGGGTCACACCAAGGGTTTCTTTAGCTGGTGCAACAGAAGAAGGGTCAGGAGGAGAAAACTTTGCTTAGACATTGCAAGAGCTTTCAGAGGTATTTCCTTTGACAGAATACCTCCAGGCCAAAAGGATGGCCACAGCATCCTTAGGGTGTTGTCCTTGGCTACATCATCACCTGAAATTAACACTATGGGGTCACCGCCTAAGAGAAGGAATACGTGCTTCTCTATAGGGAGTAGGTAAAGCCGGCTCCCTACTGTATCTTGCAACTGAGAGAACGACCACTTCATACACCCCTCAAAGGGTGATGACTGGTGCAGTCATGATCCAAGAGGGCACAAAGAAGGGGGATCGATGGACAACTTGCTTACAAAGGTTCTGCACCAGCAGCTAGAAACACCTTGGGAAAGATTGCACGCCTATGTGTGGTTTCTCCATGCAACAGCACACATCATTCAACCAATCTGGAAAAAAGAAAATCTTAAAAGCCTAGCTTGGAACACCAAGTGTACGTCTGTATGACTTGGCGGCTAAAGTTAAAATGGCTACTTGGTCAACTATCAGGGGGGAGGGGACTTCCTCCTGTTAACTGCGAGTAACTACAAACACTTCAGTATAAATTTTAACAGAGCAAGTTTTCAGCTTTACTAAAATCATACTCTTATTAAAGGACAAGGATTTGTATTCGTGCAGGAACAAAAGATTGTTATAAAACACCTTATAACTGCATGCTGCAGAATTCTGTATCTCTTTTGGACCTGATAATGCAGTTAAGAATTAAATTACTGTGATTAAAACTTTTTCACACAAAAAGACAGCAGACTAAAAAAAATATTCTTATTCAAGATAATGACACAAACCCAAATACAGTACTGTATGGCATACAATTTGCAATTTTCTCAAAGATAATAAAATTAGAATAATTTTTTTAAAAATATAATGCAGTACAAGAAAATTATTTTCTCTTGATATATAAAACACAGACTTCTATACTTTATCACTTTCATTATCAAGTACTGTAGTTATTTTTTTGTTATCACTTTTAAAAAGATGCATTTTGTTGATAAATATCTTGAACTAAATGATAATAGAAACTTTATTCAGTGTAGACTATATGAAATTACATTACAGTCCTGTACTGTTGGGCAATGGGAATTCTAAACACGCAATCATAGATCATAAAGTTAGGTCTTGTTACAACTAATTTTGTTAATTAGCAGTTTTTTTGTAATCCTCAGCAGGCCTAATCCCTCAAGGTGAAGGGCCACTTTGTAACTTTAGTTTACAAGAGTAATAATGCATTTATACTGTATTTACCTCTTCCATGGCTTTAAGAAAATCTCCTTCTTGCTGTTGTGCCTCATAATCCTCCTTTCCTTTCTTCGCCATTTCTGCCAAACGAACCTGTACATTTTCCTTGTGTCTCTTCCCCCTTTCATGAAAATCGACACTTGGCTTGTTATCCGCAATCCAACATTTACAAAAGTCACAAAATTTTCGTGGATTCGACTTCCAGTATTCAGACCTATGAGAGATGGAATCATCAATTACAATATGTCAAGTAATTTCAGACTAACCATATCCATATACCCAAAGGCACTTCCCCAATTTTGGGGGGTAGCCGACATCAACAAGAAACAAAACAAAAAAGGGGACCTCTACTCTCTACGTTCCTCCAGCCTAACCAGGGACTCAGCCGAGTTCAGCTGGTACTGCTGTAATTTCAGACTAACCATATCCATATACCCAAAGGCACTTCCCCAATTTTGGGGGGTAGCCGACATCAACAAGAAACAAAACAAAAAAGGGGACCTCTACTCTCTACGTTCCTCCAGCCTAACCAGGGACTCAGCCGAGTTCAGCTGGTACTGCTAGGGTGCCACAGCCCAACCTCCCACATTTCCACCACAGATGAAGCTTCATACTGCTGAGTCCCCTACTGCTGCTACCTCCGCGGTCATCTAAGGCACCGGAGGAAGCAGCAGGGCCTACCGGAACTGTGTCACAATCGCGCGCCATTCATTCCTATTTCTAGCACGCTCTCTTGCCTCTCTCACATCTATCCTCCTATCACCCAGAGCTTTCTTCACACCATCCATCCACCCAAACCTTGGCCTTCCTCTTGTACTTCTCCCATCAACTCTTGCATTCATCACCTTCTTTAGCAGACAGCCATTTTCCATTCTCTCAACATGGCCAAACCACCTCAACACATTCATATCCACTCTAGCCGCTAACTCATTTCTTACACCCGTTCTCACCCTCACCACTTCGTTCCTAACCCTATCTACTCGAGATACACCAGCCATACTCCTCAGACACTTCATCTCAAACACATTCAATTTCTGTCTCTCCATCACTTTCATTCCCCACAACTCCGATCCATACATCACAGTTGGTACAATCACTTTCTCATATAGAACTCTCTTTACATTCATGCCCAACCCTCTATTTTTTACTACTCCCTTAACTGCCCCCAACACTTTGCAACCTTCATTGACTCTCTGACGTACATCTGCTTCCACTCCACCATTTGCTGCAACAACAGACCCCAAGTACTTAAACTGATCCAAAAGACCAAATTTATTAAATTTTAACATTTCTTTACACATTAATATAGCAGACATGAAAAACATTTAAACTCGTTCATCAATAAGGAAATTATTAAAATAGCACGTCTTGCCATCAAGACTCATCAATAAAACCTCTATAACACATATTGTATTTTTCTAATACAGGTAAATGTAAGGTCATCATCATCATCACCCACTACTAGTCCCCTGCAGAGCAAAGGCCTCAGACATGTCCTTCCACTTGCGTCTGTTTGTGATCTTTCTATGCCAGTCCACACCCATAAACTTTAATAGTTTATCAATCCCAAGTCCATTTCTATTTCTTATGTTACGTTATTAGAATAGCATCTATCATACTTTAGTTTGCTCTCGTATCCATATTGCTCTTTTCCTGTCTTTAAGTGTTATTCCAATCATTATTCTTTCCATAGATCTTTGAGTTGTAACTAGCTTATGTTCTGAGGATTTGGTAAGCCTCCAAGGTGTGGATGCATAATTTAAAACTGGTAGGACGATCTTATTAAATAGTTTCCTTTTTAAAGAATGGCATTTTACTTTTCATAATCTCATTTTGTTTACTTAATACTCTGCATCCCATGCTTATTCTTCTTTTAATTTTGGTCTCATGTCCTGGGGAAACCACTTACCATCTGTCCTAAGTACATCTGTGAGGTAAACATGCGTAAATTACAATTTGGCAAATCTCATAAATGGTTTTAAGCAAAATCTAAATAAAAACTTTACACCTAATGCTATGACACAAGCCAGAATCTTTTTTAATCAAGTTAATTGAATGATGAAATAGAAAAAATGCAAATATTTCAGATTTTTTCCTGAAGTAAAAAAACTACGCTATATCAGCCAACAAAATTTTTTTAGTTATAACCAATCATCATTTTGCCAAATTAAGGGTCATGTATTTGTCAAATAAGAGATGTTGGCCTCGCCAACTACAGTATTGCTTTCTTAAATAGTGTTAATAAAATGTCAGTTAACAAATGAATTTCCATTAAATAAAAAAAAAAAATTTATTACACTCTAGGTAAAGTTTTGCATTTAGTTTACTGTTAAACTATGGAATACTGTAGTCCTGTCTGCATTCACATATAGATAAAGTTAAAGGAAAGTAGTATACATTACAGTACTTAAGGCCATATCCAATTACCTTTCTTACTCCGACATGAATAACAACTAATAAAGACTAATAATTATTCAAGCATAGATTGACATTTGTCTAATCTGTTTTCTTTTTTTATTCTTCAGTCTTCAACATCTAAACACAAATTCTATGTAATTAGTACATTTATAAGTCAATGGGATGACAAAACCACTACAACAAGGGTAAACCATCATATAAAAGTCAAACTAGGGCAATTTTTCAGGATAAGGAAGCCTACAACCAGTTAGGTTATGATAGGTAACGCCAATATCTAGCAATAATTTCTTTTGCAATCTTATATACTGTACCATATTGTACCTAATAACCCAAAATAACATCTGAAAGGATAAACATGGAAAGTGTCAACCCACATAGGGTGGCTAGGCCCAAAGTGGTATAAAAACCTCTACATAAAATATTTTTCATGTTGAAGGCAAAGAAAAGAACAAATTTAGATATAATTGGTATTTTCCCTGACTATACAAACCTTGAGCTCTTTCCTATAGATACATTTCTTTGGGAAAGCTGAAACTAGCCATAAACTTTTAGCAAGGTATAACAACCCACCGCTAATTAGCAGGGGGTAACATGAGGGTAGACAAGCCATCGTGCTGTCACACACACACACCAGTGAAATTATGCCACTTTTGATTGCAGGCAGGACTTGCAGGGGAGATAAGCGATGGTGGGCCAGTATGAGTAAAGAGCTCAATGTTTGTTTAGTTAGGAAAAAATACAATTTACTTCCAAATTTGTCATTTGTTTCATCATCTAATAAAAAACCATTTCACTCTTTACTATGGAGAGACACCCTTACGTAGGTTGAAGTCCTAACCAACTGGCTGATAACTTGACCTGGGGTGTGACTCTGCGCTTCACGTATGTGCAAGAGCCGACTACCTAGGCAATCAGTACGTGTGTAGGAACTAAGCCATGTGACTTGGCCAGGTAAGGATTCTTTGAGTGAAAGACTCTGCTTACTTGAGTTAGCCATTGCCAAAACCCCCTCGGTGGGCGGACGGGGACGTAACAAATACATTTCATATTTTAGGTTACACAAGGGATATGGCTTTTTACCTACAGATGGAAGAGGCCAGCTTGTAGAGTTCTACAGGTGCTGTGCCCCAAGAGAGGAGAAGATGAAGGAAGAAGCCAGTCACTCTACCATTCATCCCAGATTAATCCTGGGTAACACCTGCCCTTGACCGACTGGCACTTGTTCTGCAAGGGAGCCAAGGTATCTCAAACCACATGTGCAGCTACTACAGGACCTATGCATTCAGGTTCCTGTGGATTACGTCTTACACGTAGTGGGCTGTGAAGGTTGCCCGACGCTCCAAACACCAGCATCATATAGTAGTTCTTTATACAGTAAATACAAGGGACGTACTTATGCCCAACATCATGAGCTCTGTGTCTGATCTTGTGAAGGAGAGTCTGGGGTCAAGGCCCAATAACTGACCTGTAGATTTCAAGAAGGGATCATATTCTTGGTAACTGACCTCCTCAGGACCCTGCCCCTGCTCACGAAAAGCTTGTTTAAGTGCGGGTAAGCTCCTGCAGATCGTTTAAAATAATGCTTCAGTGCTCTTAGTACAAAGTAACAATTGATCTGGGTCAAAAGATAAAGTACAGAGACTCTTTAATTTGGAAGGACGTGACCCCTCAGGTCTGCTAAAGCCAGAGTCCGAGTATTGGCAATAGACTCGGGGACAAAGTTGAGTGTTACCCGACCTTCATCCCCTGATTAGGATATGCTGTAGAAGATACCATGACCTTTGTTGGCTCTAATAGCGGTGGCCAAAGCGAGAAAGACAAACGACCATCTTAAGAGCCAAGTCATGATCCAAGAACTGACTGGCAGGATGACAGGCTCCTTTCTGAGAGCATGGTACAAGAACAACACTCAAAGCAGGTGGTCTAACTTCTGATTGAGGACCAGTAGGCTCAACACTGTATGAGGAGTGTGTGTGTTCCATCGAGGAAATGTTGACTCCATTCAAATAAAAAGACAGGGCTTAAAGTCAAGGGGTATTCTATCATGGTCGAAACTGAGCAGGGTATTTCCTCCTCAAGGTACAACATGCTTCGCTGTCCAGGGCAAAGATATTCAGTAGCCCAAGAACTCTTTCCACGACCTCAATCTTAAGAGGATGGACCACTTCGCCTGATAGGAGGTGAACGACAAACTACAGTAGTATCAAGCCATCCTTTTCGTTATTGCTTGCAAAAAGTCTCTCTCAAAGAGATGTTGAATACCCTTCAGGTGAGAAGTTGGATACCACTGACTGCAGTGAATTTTGAGCAAGGTTGTACGAGCGGTTTAGGAAAGGAGAGAACAGTTCTCTCTATATGTCTGCAGGCAGGAATAGAGTGTCTGGGTGCTATTGTGCTTGCTGCGCTGCAGAGCTATCAGGGTTATTGATCAATGTGTCATTGTCCTTCTCAAGAATGAGTTTACTCATCACACAGAAGGGGGGGGGGGGGGGAGAGAACAAAATAGACTTCCCCTGGATATTGGAGGGCCTCTAATAGAGGTGCCTGGTTACCCCATACTGGTTGACAGTACCCCCAGAAACATCCAGACATACTTCCCATCCACAACTCCTGCCAGGGTTAAAACTTGGATGGCTAACCGAGGGAGAGAAGGTTCCTCGAAGCCCACTATCTGAGTCCATCTGCTCAGATAGACTGCTAGGAAATTTTCCTTGCCCGCCCTGAATCGGGTTGCAGAAGGTAATAGAGTTGTCTTACATCCAACTCCATCTTCCAATGGCTAGACGGAAGTATTCGTGCAAAGAACATCTTTGTCTGGGAGTTCTATGCCCTGCAATAATTACCAGTGTCTTAGAAACACTACGGTGTGACAAGAAGGGAGTTATTGGAAGACATTAAGAGCCAACAACACTGTGCTCAAATCCAGGAAAATTGTGTGGCACTGCCAATAGGTGTTGGAATATAGCTCAGAGGCAATGTGTAACTACAGGTGAGGCTCCCCCCTTTTTTTCCATGCCTACCCCCAAGAGCATCAAATGTGGGAAAAGAGAGAAGGTATACTCCCCTGAGGAGGATGGTAATCTTTACCTACCAACTCAGAATTCTCTTTTACTCTGATCTTATCGCTTTCATAAGTCTGCACAATCCCTGCTAATACTGAAAGGATTTCAGCTGCCACTAGAAGAGACTAAAGCCATGACTTTCACCGGTGGCCAGAAAAATCGGAAGTTTAAGTGTCCCAATAAACGCAGCCGTCGGTGCGTCCGAAAGAAGTTTTGCTTTGAAAAAGGGACATACCACTTTCGAGTCTGTATTTCCCGATTGGACGAAGCAACATTTCTCTCTTTTAGAGGTTAGTTTGCCTTTTTAAATATGCCAGTTCTGAAGGTTTTATCTTGAACGAGGCAAAACACAAAAAGTTGACTCGGTATCGGAGAAACATCACAAAGTCTGCTAGAATCAACCACTCATATAAGGGACGAAGAGGGCAGATACATTGGCATTGACCCCTGTTGCAACTAGAGTGAACATTCCTGAGTCTCACTACATTGGCCTGAGTGAGTTGCCTATGGAATATTCCTAAGATGGCATCCCTCCTCTTCAAGATGGTGTTAGCCCAGAGGTTCACCACTTGATGGGAGAGGAACTCGATGGCCTGAGTACAGTACCAGACATTAGGATAGTCTCCATAGACTTCCTAGAGGACTCCCGAAACCAGTCCCAGGACCGGATCAATTGTCCTAAAGAACTCAACCAGGAGTCAAGCCACGGAGTAGCCTGCATGGCACACTTAGCAACTTTCTCCTGATAAAGTCCCATAAGCTTCTCGAAGGTCATGCCCCTCGAAAGCACCACTATAGAGTGGTCTAGAGGCAGAGTAGGGAGAGACTCCCTGAGGATCTCTTAATACCTCCTCTGAAACACATATGGAGGAGGGAGGAGCTTGGAGGATGAACTGGCACGTAGGGAGGATAATGAACCAGTTGCACTCCTCAACTCCTTTGATCAGGGCAGAGCTGCACTGGTCTTCAGGGATCTTCGAGCGACATAAAACTGGTCCAGGACCATATCCTTACCATCAAGAGGAGCTGCCAATGGATCTGGCAGCCCATTGATGGAGCGAATGCAGGCTAACAGCTGCCAGAAGGCATGCTCGGACTCCTTCCGTTCATCCTCTGTTAACCTAGGGCTAGCGGCAGCTGGCAAAGCGTTGTCCTTGGGATCGCTCTCACCCATTGGATCCTGGAGTGGGTTCAAGTCGTTGTCAAGATAAGCAGGAGACAGGACAAGGTAGAGGAAGACTGGCCGAGGATTTAGGGATTGTAAATAAATCCTTTGGCTCTCTGTGTTGAGGCAAAAGTTTCTCCATCAGAGTAGGCTTTACGGACTAAGTTGGTCAGCGTAACGGCTAGGGATCTGCTGAAGGAGGAACTACATCACACTGGGTTGGACTTCGTGCCTTCTTAGGCACCATCTCGACCGGAGAGGGACAGAACGAGACAGTGTGGGCCACGGTCCTGTCCTCCTTAGGGGGAGATGGACATATTCTCCTCCTCTTTTTCCCTTTTGGTTTGGCCTGTGGGATTTTGAACTTCAGGGGGCTGCCCTGTAGTTCTGGAGCGTTCTCTTCCCGTGATCTCTTGCAAGGAGAGATGGGCTTCTTGTGAGAGGGAAGCGCTGATCAGAACCCTCAGACACCTCTTGGGGTCGGACAGAGGAGAGGCGGCAACAGAGGGATCCTAGGAGTGCCTATTATGGACTTGGTCGCATCACGTTAAATAATGCTCGCAGCCATTGGGGGTCACATGCTTCCAATGTGCTGGGGGAGATGTCCTTAGGATGGCATGGATCACTGGGCTTTGAAACCTCTACAGGAATCTTAGCCCTCTTGCCTGTAGGCAACATTGGCAAAGGCCTCCCCATAGGGAGAGGGTCTAGACACTGTCGAGTGGACGAAGGTTGTCTCTGGGTTGGAAGCCCACGAGATTGGGGGGATTAGTGGGAATCTCTTCTAGCAGGAGGTTTACCCTGGGAAGGGAAACCTCCTGCAGCCAGAAACGGAGATGGAATTTTGTTCGGGGAAGAAGAAACAACCGGGGCGAGGCAAGACTGGTTCCACGAGGATGAAAAAACGCGAGAACCATCTATGCCATGAGACGCAGCCAAATCACACAATTTCGCGACGCTGCTCCGCCAAGCACTGGTCTGCTGAAGTCTCCCTGTTACGAGAGTCCTAAGGCTCACATAACGTCTGGAACAAGAGCCTGCAGGCTCAGCGTAACCAGGGTTACGAGACCCCTAGGGGTCAGTGCAATGGGAAACCAAAATTTCCCTTCCACGAGAGCCTGTGTGCTCAACGTGACGAGAGGCACGAGAGCCCGTAGCCTCGGCATAACCGAAGTTGCGAGACCCCGAGGGGTCAACACAACAGGAAACTGAAACCTCCGTTACGAGAACCCAAAGGTTCAACGTGACTGATGGTACGAGAGACCAAAGGCTCAGCGTAACCATCATTGCAAGAGCCCGAATGCTAAATGCAACTGGCCCTGTCAAGAGAACACAGGGTTCAACGTGACGGTGACCGGAAGGTCTCGCAGTGCCACGAGAGCCTTTGGCGAAGAATCAACATGATGAGAGCCCGAAGGCTCGTGATCATGCCAGCCCGATGCACGATCGTCACGAGATTCCAAAGGGTCAGCATGACCAGAATGCACAGGTTCAAAAAGACATCTCATCACAGCCTCAGGAGGAGAACGTCCAGGTTGCAGAGGGATCACAAAGCCTTCCACCATACAAACCTCTGAAGACAAATAAGAAGCCGACTCCGCCCGTGGGGGAGATTGCTATAGGTTTGTTGACCTGAAGGTGAACTTCGCTAAGGCAGTGCTCTACCTCCGCCCCAGGAAGAGAAGCGTAAGCGTAATGAGGCCGCCGATGCCCAGTGGCGACTTTCTCTAACAAAAGAGACGTGTTCCCTCGAATAGGAAACCTGCCACGGAATATGCTCTGCCACTGCCACTGATGGATCAGCAACATCCTCGGTGCCGGGCACAGACTCAAGATCTGGCCAACGGGCTGCAGCACCTGCACCCACAGAAGGAGGATCAACCTCCATGGAGGAAGAACGTCTTCTCTCCACTCCCAATTGAAGGAGTTTAAAAAGAACCTCCTTCCAAAGGGGAACATCGACCCCCAACGATGGCCAAAAAGACTAGATCTCATTAAAGGAACAGGTGCTCCCTGGAGGAAGGGACGGAGCTAACTCGCTAGAGGAGTCCATGCCGTCTCTTAACTCACAAGGTTGACATGGGGTAAGAAGGTCTGCACTGCTACTCGGCCGTTCCCCGGGGAACCAACAAAGGAGCAGCTACAGAAAGAGGTTGGGAGGTAGAAGGAGGAGAATGTGATTTCTTCAACTTCGAGGTTGACCCCGATGGCGAAGAATCACGATTAGTCTTCTTCTTCCGGCACCCGAACCTCTCCCAGTTCCCAGTGGGAGGCAGGCCACTCCCGACAATGATCACAGGTGTTGTCCCTAGGACACCGATGGGCCCTGCAAGCCGGACACAGCAGGTGAGGGTCCGTCTCAATGGATGACAGGTGCTGCAGGAGCAACTCTCGGTACCAGGAAAAGTACGCATACTGGGACTCCAGTCTCACACAATCTGAAAAGAGAAAAAGTGAAAGGTTAATCAAGGCAATGGTTGTTGTGGCCTGATTGGTAAAATCTCTACCTGGTATTTGCCAATCGGGGGTTCAAGTCCCGTTCAGATTCTTTAGTGTCTGCATCCTTATTAAGTAAGGTTGGGGGGTTTGGGAAGCCTATAGGTCTATCTGCTGCGTCATCAGCAACCATTGCCTGGTCCTCCCTGGTCCTACCTTGGGTGCAAAGGGGAGCTTGGGTAGTTATCATATGATATTTGGTCAATGTCTAGGGTATTGTCATGCTTGATATGGCAATGACACTTTCCCTTGCCTCTGCCATTTATGAGTAGCCTTTAACCTCTAAACCTTTAAAAGCAGGAGAGAGCGACAGTATGTCCTCACTCTATCGAGCCTAAAAGCAAAGTGGTTACTCAGCCGAGATATGCGAGTGAGCAAAGGTCGCCAGCCAACCCCACCCCCACCCGCTAACTAGCGGATGGGGTAGTTATCCCTCAATAAAATTATCTTAGCTCATCTTTCAGCTACGCCGAAAGTAAAACCCCTATAAATAGCGGAGGGTTTGTATTTGCGCCGTAACAATAAAATTTTTTAATTTATCATTTTTATCATTTTAACGATACTGTAAATAATTTCCTACCTTAAATCATAAAATAAAAATATGAGGATCACCTGAAGATAAGTGACCCCAAATACAGTGGAACCTCTACATCCGAACGTATCTACATCTGAATTTTCCAACATCCGAAGTAAAATTCGAGCAAATTTTTTACTCTACACCCGAATTTTATTTCGACACACGAAGTAAGCAATTTTCGTCGTACCGGTTGTATCCGAATTTTTCGACACGCGAAGTACAATTCGAACACGTTCCGACTCTACACCCGAATGTTTTTTTCGACACCCGAAGTAAACAATACTCGTACGCGTAGTCAGTGCTCATAGCGCCTGAAGTGTTTTTTATTTCCGCCGATAGAAGGCAGCACACCGACCTCGGAGGGACGCTCAATTAGCGGGGCTTGGGTCAGTCCTCTGTTCTCGTCAGCTTCTTGCGGTTGTGCACTGTGCGTTCTGCTATTATCTGTTTTAATCGTGATTTTTTACGTGCATCCTTTAACGGTAATTTACGTAAAGTATGGGTCCTAAAAGGCTTAGTTTTGCCAGTGGTAGTGGTGAGAAAAGGAAGAAGGAAATGCTTTCTTTAGAAATTAAGCAGGAAATTATTGAAAAACATGAGCGTGGCGTCCGCGTGAGTGAACTTGCTAAACAGTATGGCCGTAATATGTCGACGATCTTGACAATCCTTAAACAGAAGGAAGCTATTAAAGCAGTGAAACCTTTTAAGGGGATCACCATAATTTCCAAACGCCGTACCCCTATCATAGAAGAGATTGAACGACTTCTACTAGTGTGGATTAAGGATAGAGAGATCGTTGGCGACACCATCACCGAGACCGTCATCTGCGAGAAGACGCACGCCATCTTTACGGACTTGAAGGAGGAGAGCTCTGGGGGTGATGCTGGGGAGAGTTCAACCGAGCCTTCCTCAGATGATTTCAAGGCATCTCGTGGCTGGTTCGAGAAATTTAAGAAACGGTCCGGGATTCATTCAGTTGTTCACCACGGAGAGGCTGCTAGTGCGGACACAAAGGCTGCAGCTGACTTTGTCAAGAACTTCGAAAAGATCGTGCAGGAAGAAGGCTACGTAGAGCAGCAGGTGTTTAATTGTGATGAAACCTACATCACTGCCGAAGAGAAGAAATTGCCTGGGCATAAGCCAATGAAGGATCGGTTGACTCTTGCCCTATGTGCTAACGCTAGCGGGGACTTTAAAGTCAAGCCCTTACTGGTTTACCATTCAGAGAACCCTAGGGCCTTTAAAGCACACAACATCGATAAGGATCAGCTTCATGTTTTCTGGCGATCCAACTCGAAGGCCTGGGTCACTAGGCAATTCTTTGTGCAATGGGTTAACCAAGTTTTCGGCCCTTCTGTGAAGAAGTATCTTCATGAACAGAAATTGCCTTTAAAGTGCCTGCTATGCCTTGACAATGCACCCGCTCACCCCCCGGACTTGAAGATGATATCTTCGATGAATTCAAGTTCAAAAAGGTGCTGTATCTTCCACCGAATACCACCTCTATCCTCCAGCCCATGGACCAGGCAAGTCATCTCTAATTTTAAGAAGCTGTACACCAAGCACTTATTTAAGCAGTGCTTTAATGTCACGCAAAGCACCAACTTAACTTTGCGTGAATTTTGGAGGGGCCACTTCAACATCGTGCACTGCTTGAAGATCATAGATCAGGCTTGAGTGGGATTAACTCGACGGACCCTCAATTCTGCCTGGAAGAAGCTGTGGCCTGATGCAGTTTCTCCCCGAGATTTCGAGGGTATTGACCCCGAACCTGATCCCGTGGTCGGTGCAGCGGAAGCCGTAGAGGAAATCGTCTCCCTTGGCAAGTCCATGGGTCTGGAGGTCGACGCAGATGACGTTACGGAACTCGTCGCCAAACATCACGACGAACTTACCACGGATGAGCTCAAGGAACTCTATGCTATGTCGGAGCACATGAGTGATGACGAGGAAGGGAGCGAGGAGGTAGAACATGTGTTAGGTTCGGCGCATATAAAAGAGGTGTTAGGAAAATATCAAGACGTGGTCGACTTCATCGACAAATACCATCCAAAGAAATTGCAGGTTTGTCGTGTAGTTTCTCAATTCGATGATGTTTGCCTAACTCACTTTCGAAACATTCTGAAAAGCCGTACCAAGCAATTATCTATCGATAATTTCTTTAAAAAAACTGCGAAGCGAACTCGTGATGAAGAGGATTTAAGTGATTCGAAGAAAACGGCAAAGAGTGAAGCAGAAGAAAGTGAAACAAAGAAAACGGAAAAGAGTGAAGCGAAAGAAATTCAGTCAATTTTAAATGTAGAGAGTGAAAGTGATTAAAATTACGTAATCATCAAAAAGAAAAAAAGAAAATGTAAAAAAAAATATAAAATATGAAAATAAAAAAAAAAATAAGCTAAGTTATGTTAAAGTTCACTTAGTGTAAGTTAGAATAAGTTACGGTAGTGTACGTTTATCGTAGTTAACCTCTCTACCTCCTCGCCGCCCGTCCATCTCCTCTCTGCATAGCAAGACTAACAACACCTGCGCTGGAGTTTCTAAGGTAAAGTGACGCTAAAAACCCGTTTCTTATTTATCATTTTTTGCTAATTCTTCTTATTTAACTTATAAACCCGCTAGTTAGCTTGTTAGTCCCATTATTAAATTCAAATTCCTCACTTGAAGGAAAATGACTCTAATTGTTTTCACCTGAAGATAAGCGACCCCAACGTGTGTTGGGGTCCCCAATCTTCAGGTAATCCAAATATGATAAAAGCTAGATTAAAACACATTATAAACAATATCACAAAAAACAAAACAAGGTTGAACAAGAACATGATAGAAAGTATTTTTGGCTTGCGTCTGACGACACTGTGCCAAGACTGCGTATATCGTCTGTGATGCTTACGCGAGATTGTATACCACATGCTATTGGCCTGCTTATCAGGCCATGGTAATGTGTCATGACTGCTGATTAGCTTACGAACCACATCATCACCCAAGAGAATGATGCTTGGTAAAGCATCTTCTCCCCTTTGTCGCATTTTGGAAACAGTATGTCTAACAGGATTACTTTGTACAGTACTTGTATATTTTGTGTTACTTTTGTTAAGGTTTTTATATTCAATAAAACCCTACATTGGTACCTACGACTGGCTGTACAGTAAATATCACAAACGTCTTTGTCATCTAATGCAAAGCTAATCTATTGACATCATCGTCATTTAGGTTTTATTGGATTGCATGTCTTAGGAGTGTACCCCACTGCAGAATTAGTTAAAATTATTTACGAATAAGATTAGATACATATGTAGTAATCATCGTTTTTCAAATAAAGTTTTCAGAAAAAAGTTCTATATCCAGCATCCTTAAATTGCGTGGCAACGTTTTGGAGAGTTCTCTATGTCCAGTAGCTTTAAAATAGCCTATGTAGTGCCATACATATACTGTGCGGTAGTGAACATGTACAGTATAGCACAATGGAGTCCAGTCCCATACACATGAGCTACACTAGGATGACCTAACCTTACGTGTACCATATTCAGCACTGCGCTTATACATATAGCATAAATCGTGTTCAACTAAAAGGATTCATGGGAGTGTGAGAATGTGGTGATGGTTCATAAAGGCTTAAAATGCATTTATGGCATAAAATAAGCTTCTCTTGCTTTTCATGATATCTACTTTCCACGAGGGGTCCTGAAAAGTTAACTCTTGCAAAACGCAGAGGATAACTGTACAGTGCCCGTAAATACACTCAACTAAGGGTGCTTGCAGCATGAACGACACAGCTACAGACTACCCAGACAGTGTAAAGAAAAATTCCCATTTTCTATATACACACAAGGCCTCGTTCGCAGATCTAAAAAGGCTCCCAGCAGTTATAGTGACATTTTTTTGTGTAGGTAGGAAGTTTGACTCATATGTACATCTATTGTAAACTTCCACAGGCTACAAAAATAGGGTGAATAGACAGACTGGCCCAGATGGAGGGAAAAAGGCATTATGAAACCTACGCTTAAATTATTTTTGCAACTCCAGAGGAGGAAAGGCGTTTTATTTTTTCAATATTACTCTGCATCTTCAATACAACTAGGTTACATTAATTGGCTAATTACCCCTGACAACCATTGGTAAATTTTTAACTGACAATGGTTACTCTCGGTAAACATCTAACACTCCCTCTACTAAATACCTACTGCAAAACAAAGTATCCTTACTTATGGGGGCGGCCTTGTCCCCAAAACATCACACAAGTTAACATAGGTAAGGACATATTCCCTTAATTTCCTTACAACTCCAGCACAACAGCAAACAGTCTCCATAGAAAACAGTATCGAAATAAAAGCATAAACGCAACCAGTTCAAATAACGGGAGGGGGGAGAAGGTTACCGCTCCCCATGTGACACCTTACACTGCCATATTCTTAGTCAGCTGTCTTCATGTATACAGGTGGCTGCTATCATACATACACCACAATAAGTTGTAAAAGACTATCTGACCAACTTTAACTTATTTAGCCTAACTATAATCTACTGTAGCTACTAGTAGCCCTGTTCTCGGAGCCTTTGCACATTAGCGGCCAGTTCCTCCCGAGTGCATTAAAAATGGCCACAAACTACCCTAAACTTCCCCCAACCTAACCTACCAGCCATGTCCTTAACTACATAACTAACAGGGGGGTAATGCCCCTCTGTGACCACCTTACAACTGCCGTATTCTTAGTTGGCCACCGTCATACATACAGGTGGCCGCTATCATACGTACACCCCGTTTTCAAAATTAAAAAATCAAATATAACTTAACTTAGAAATAATAGCCGATAAAACTACACATTAAGGATAGTTACACACAAAACCAATAACTTACTTAAAAGGGCTAGGCTAACCCAGAAAACAAAGGCCTAACCCTAATATAAGTACACATCAGAGTTTACACTTTCGTTTGCCTCCCAGGAGCTCTTTAGTAATACACAAATTGCAATCGCAACAATTATCACTTACATGTTCCAATTTTTATGAGACTTTATATAGTTAAAACAATAACCTCTCCGGAGTGCCGACTTGACCTAACCCACAACCAACATCCGACTACAATGTAAACAAAGCTTCTTCTTGCGAAGAAGAAAGCGATTCTTGAGTGTCCAGACCTCAGCGACGAAAGAAGAAAAATAGTGGAATTGCAACAGCCGTATGAAGAAGAAAAGAAGAAGATAATAGGAAACGTGCTGTTCAAGAAAGAGGAATAGAGAAAAGAAATGAATATATCTATCAAATGTGGAAAAAAAGAGAAGAAAATAAAAGAATTAGAATAAAGAAGAAAACCAAGGAGGTGCCGATGGAAAGGCGAATCCCTCCGCCCAACAACAAGAACAAGAACATGAGTCCCAATTTAAGTGCCATTAAAAAGGAGTTTGTTGTACTTTAGTTGTCTGCTCATTATATCGTTTTTACACATGTCAGAAATTCCTTGATTTGTTTCAATTTCAGGAGGTCTAGCTGTTTAACCATAAAGTACTATATATATGACCCTTTTACCGACATTACGCTTTGCGTTTGGGCTCTAGACACATAATAAAAGAATATTTTTGCTAACACTAGAGTGCCAACAAGGGCCCACTTTCACCCGGAGTAAATCTGTATATTATAAGTTTGGTTAACCTTTCATATTATCCCATATACTGTATGTATCTATTTCTAGTTTAACTAACAACACTCGTAATGCAGTCACTTTTTCATTTTACTTATAAGAAATTGTCTAGTTGGGAATTTATGCACATAAAATTTCTGCAGTCTTTATAAATTTTCTAATATTTACGTAATTTCTATAAATTTCTTTTATGAAATTTTCACAGAATTTACATGTCTATTACACACTCTTCATATACTAAACTGATATCCTGATGGAACATTAAGTGGTATTCCACTATATCATAAATCTTGTATTTCCTTACCAGATTATTATGCGGTAGCATTATCATGTATACTTTATAAACCATGTTCCCAGTATGGATTCATTGTGACTGTTCAAAACATCCTCTAACAAATCTTGTTTTATTGTTCCTTCTTATTCTTCTTTAATGTAACATGAAACATGTAACATGAGTTATCTTGGACATGAGTCATGGTATGAAAATGGAACAATCTCCAATAGATTTAGTAGATTTGAGGACAAAGCCATTGGAAGAATATTGTGAGTTAAATGGCAGGGCAGAATTAGAAATGAAACTAAGACAGATTACGCTAGTGCCACATGTGGATGAGATCATGATGAGGGGTAAATGGACATGGTTTGGGCATGCTCTTCCCACTCCCCAAAAGACATTAGTTCACCAAACGTTCAACTAGGCTCCACAAGGCACTAGGAGAGTTGGAAGATCCAGGCCTACATGACTGAGGACTATGAAGAGCGAAGTAGATGATGATAAATGGAGAAGTATTGAATAAAAAGTTCAAGATAGAGACGAATGGCGAAATCTAACCTAGGTCCTTTGCGTCAATGGGCATGGGAGGAGATGATGAACTGACTTTGGATTTTTGTTAATAATGTTGGGATTGCTACATCTCTCAAAAGTTTTAGTCTCTTTCAAAAGCCTTGTTCCTTAATTTCAAGGAAATTTTATATACATGTTAAATTCACCGAAAGGAGTTATTACTTTTAAATATCTCTATCCGTCTCACCCTCTATCCTTATTCGCCCTCTCCCTATCGGTCTCCATCCTTTCCAGCGGTCTTTCCTCTATCTATATCCAGTCTTTTCCCTCTCTATATTCAGTTTTTCCCCTCTCTATCAGTCTTCTTCTCCTCCCTGTCGTCCTTCCCTCCCTACTAGTTTTCTCCTCAATATCTGTCGTTCCTCCCCTCTCTCTCTGTCGTTCTTCCCTCTCTCTCTTAGTCGTTCTCCCCCCCCCCCCCCTCTCTCTCTCTCAGTCGTTCCTCCCCTCTCTACCAAGTTTCACCCCTCTATTAGTCTTCCTTCCCTCTCTGCCCAGTTGAAAGCTTTAAAGGTCGCTCATGAATAGCAGAGGCAAGGGGCCAGTGATATTGACCTTGAGAACAATGCCTTAGAGACTGACAAGGGCTTCATATGATCAGCACCCAAGCCCCTATTCCACCCAAGCTAGGACCAAGGAGGGCCAGGTAATGGCTGGTAATGGCTGCTGATGACTCTGCAGATAGACCTATAGGCTCCCCATACCTCCATCCTTAGGTTACAAGGATCGCCAGGTTGCAGCAACCAAAGGAAATAATGAGTTTGAACAGGACTAACCCCAGTCTGGCGATCCCCAGTCATGGACGTTACCAACAGGCCGTCACACCTTTTATATGTCTTCCCACCTCCCTCTCTTTCTCCCTTCTCTATAAGTCTTCCTCCTCTCTCTACCCCATTTTCCTTCCCTATCAATCTTCCCCCTCTACACCCCAATTCTCCCTCTCTATCAGTCCTCTCCCTCTCCATCAGACTTCTCCCTCTGTCCCCAGTCAATTTGGATTAAGGTGCTACAATGATCTGAATGAATGGAATATTTTGCTAATCTGTACTGGGTAATTAACTTTCCATCAATTTCCATTACTTTAATGCCTTCTTCCTACTCTTCATTAATTAGAACGTCGGTTATGACAGACTTTGATATTTTGGAATTCTAGTTCAAACACATTTGAATTTCTTATTTTGTAGAAAGCTTATTTTCTCTTTAAAAAATCTTTGCCCCAATCTCTCGACTAATTTAGTTTTTTTTAACTATATATACAGTAGCTTAGATGCTTTCAAGTAACATTAGTCAACAACAAGGATAACTTTATCTGCCTAATCTGTTTCGTTTGTATCAGGAAATCTGCATAATCAATATAAAAAGTTTTATCAAAAGATTCTAACTTTATGTAACAGTTTGTAGCTCCATTCATAACGATCGATATAAATATTCCAGTTTTCAAGGTAGGCAAATGATCAAACATAAATAGTCTTATGGGATTATAAGTTTACTAAAGCTATCTACCCTTTTTACTACCAAATTAATTTATGTGGATGAATGATAAAAGATAATTTTGAGAAATAGCAGAGAGTATAGTATAAGCATCTTCACTGGATATATGGAATTTGGCCCGGGGAGACCGTTCAGTGTTGACGCACAAGGGGAGAGTTGGTCATTGGCAAATTTCACTTAAAATAGAAATGGCAGCAGTTTTTTAGAACGGAAATAAGAGCAGTGTAATGTAACAAACTACTTTAGTTATCCCAATAATCATTATTAGTCTCATTTTCTATGATCTCAAAGCTAGAACCAGTCGTTTTCTTTAAAGCTTATCAACATCGAAGGAAAGAAAGAAAGCGCCCCAGGATACAGACAGGACCAAATTCTGATCGAAAATAAAGTATAATCATCTGTTTCCCGGTACACTGAGAATCGACAAAAAACTTCATTGACCATATTGGTTCAAAAGATTTCTCACGCTTCCAACTCTTTACATAAGAGGATAAGTCAATTCTCAGCAATTATAAATTTGAGATAGCTGGGTCGACAAAAACTATTTGCATAAATTTTCTCCCATGAATAATGTCTACTTCATAACTTTTGGATAGTTCCTATTATCTGTCTAGCCTCACGCTTAAATGGGTCTTATCCTAATTTCGATTATGTGTAATAATAATTTCTAAAAATCTTTGTGGACACCTATAAAACGATGTTATATTATTTTTTTTACTATTGCTAATGAATTTTTAGTTTAACATAAGATTATTATTAAGACTGGAACATTTCATCCTCTCCAATTGTTTATTCACAGCATGAATAGCAGAACCTTTGTTAAAGTTTTTATAGTTTATTTTAGTCTTGTTGTTAAAATATTTTATTTTTCCTTGTTTCGTTTCCTCACTGGGCTGTTTTCCCTGCTTTTCCAACAAGGGTTGTAGCTTAGCAAGCAATGATAATAATAGTAATAATAATAATAATAATAATAATTTTATGCTATAATGTACATCTTCAATCTTGTATGTAAGTTGGCCGCTTTGCAAAACAAAATTTAGTTATAGTCTAAGACACTAAAACTTCCCCTGACTTTATATGTCAGTATATTTGTTAAGTGGTGACTGAACAGGTTTGGATAAAGTCAACTCGGGCAATATCAAGACCATTCAGTGTACAGAGATTTTATTAATATCATTATATTTTTTCTCTGAGTAAACATTCAGTGAACAACGACCATGTGTAGACTTTCTAACATATCTACATAAGTAAAACATAACATTTATTTATTGTTTATATAGCAATGATACGGGGTCTCATTTATTTTCTTTCAACAGGCCCAAATTTTTACTAAGGCATACTGTACCTACATTTCGCTTTTCTCGTTTATATGTACAATGATGTCGAAGAGAAAAGTCAATTGTTTGTTGAAGATCTAGTAAAACATGTCTGATATAACACGAAACACTTCATTCTATGCGTGAATACATTTTGCGTTATCTAAAATGAATACATTTTGCGGTATCTAAAATGAATACATTTTGCGGTATCTAAAATGAATACATTTTGCGGTATCTAAAATGAATACATTTTGCGTTATCTAAAATGAATACATTTTGCGGTATCTGAAATGAATACATTTTGCGGTATCTAAAATGAATACATTTTGCGGTATCAAAAATGAATACATTTTGCGGTATCAAAAATGAATACATTTTGCGGTATCAAAAATGAATACATTTTGCGGTATAAAAAATGAAAACATTTTGCAGTATCTAAAATGAATACATTTTGCGGTATCAAAAGTAAATACATTTTGCGGTATCTAAAGTGAATACATTTTGCGGTATCAAAAGTGAATAAATTTTACGGTATCAAAAGTGAATACATTTTGCGGTATCTAAAATGTATTCATTTTGCGGTATCTAAAATTAATACATTTTGCGGTATCTAAAGTGAATACATTTTGCGGTATCTAAAGTGAATACATTTTGCGGTATCTAAAGTGAATACATTTTGCGGTATCTAAAGTGAATACATTTTGCAGTATCTAAAGTGAATACATTTTGCGATATCAAAAATGAATAAATTTTGCGGTATCAAAAATGAATAAATTTTGCGGTATCAAAAATGAATAAATTTTGCGGTATCAAAAATGAATACATTATGCGGTATCAAAAATGAATACATTTTGCGGTATCAAAAATGAATACATTTTGCGGTATCAAAAATGAATACATTTTGCGGTATCAAAAATGAATACATTTTGCGGTATCAAAAATGAATACATTTTGCGGTATCTAAAGTGAATACATTTTGCGGTATCTAAAGTGAATACATTTTGCGGTATCTAAAGTGAATACATTTTGCTGTATCTAAAGTGAATACATTTTGCTGTATCTAAAGTGAATACATTTTGCTGTATCAAAAATGAATACATTTTGCTGTATCAAAAATGAATACATTTTGCTGTATCTAAAGTGAATACATTTTGCGGTATCTAAAGTGAATACATTTTGCAGTATCTAAAGTGAATAAATTTTGCGGTATCAAAAATGAATAAATTTTGCGGTATCAAAAATGAATACATTATGCGGTATCAAAAATGAATACATTTTGCGGTATCAAAAATGAATACATGCGGTATCAAAAATGAATACATTTTGCGGTATCAAAAATGAATACATTTTGCGGTATCAAAAATGAATACATTTTGCGGTATCAAAAATGAATACATTTTGCGGTATCTAAAGTGAATACATTTTGCGGTATCTAAAATGAATACATTATGCGGTATCAAAAATGAATAAATTTTGCGGTATCAAAAATGAATACATTATGCGGTATCAAAAATGAATACATTTTGCGGTATCAAAAATGAATACATTTTGCGGTATCAAAAATGAATACATTTTGCGGTATCTAAAGTGAATACATTTTGCGGTATCAAAAATGAATACATTATGCGGTATCAAAAATGAATACATTTTGCGGTATCAAAAATGAATACATTTTGCGGTATCAAAAATGAATACATTTTGCGGTATCTAAAGTGAATACATTTTGCGGTATCAAAAATGAATACATTATGCGGTATCAAAAATGAATAAATTTTGCGGTATCAAAAATGAATACATTTTGCGGTATCAAAAATGAATACATTTTGCGGTATCAAAAATGAATACATTTTGCGGTATCAAAAATGAATACATTTTGCGGTATCAAAAATGAATAAATTTTGCGGTATCAAAAATGAATACATTTTGCGGTATCAAAAATGAATACATTATGCGGTATCAAAAATGAATAAATTTTGCGGTATCAAAAATGAATAAATTTTGCGGTATCAAAAATGAATACATTATGCGGTATCAAAAATGAATAAATTTTGCGGTATCAAAAATGAATAAATTTTGCGGTATCAAAAATGAATACATTTTGCGGTATCAAAAATGAATACATTTTGCGGTATCAAAAATGAATACATTTTGCGGTATCAAAAATGAATACATTTTGCGGTATCTAAAGTGAATACATTTTGCGGTATCAAAAATGAATACATTATGCGGTATCAAAAATGAATACATTTTGCGGTATCAAAAATGAATACATTTTGCGGTATCAAAAATGAATACATTTTGCGGTATCTAAAGTGAATACATTTTGCGGTATCAAAAATGAATACATTATGCGGTATCAAAAATGAATAAATTTTGCGGTATCAAAAATGAATACATTATGCGGTATCAAAAATGAATACATTTTGCGGTATCAAAAATGAATACATTTTGCGGTATCAAAAATGAATACATTTTGCGGTATCAAAAATGAATACATTTTGCGGTATCAAAAATGAATACATTTTGCGGTATCAAAAATGAATACATTTTGCGGTATCTAAAGTGAATACATTTTGCGGTATCTAAAGTGAATACATTTTGCAGTATCTAAAGTGAATACATTTTGCGGTATCTAAAGTGAATACATTTTGCGGTATCTAAAATGAATACATTTTGCGGAATCTAAAATGAATACATTTTGCGGTGTCTAAAGTGAATACATTTTGCGGTATCTAAAATGAATACATTTTGCGGTGTCTAAAGTGAATACATTTTGCGGTGTCTAAAGTGAATACATTTTGCGGTATCAAAAACGAATACATTTTGCGGTATCTAAAATGAATACATTTTGCGGTATCAAAAAATGAATACATTTTGCTGTATCTAAAGTGAATACATTTTGCGGTATCTAAAATTAATACATTTTGCGGTATCAAAAAATGAATACATTTTGCTTTAACTAAAGTGAATACATTTTGCGGTATCTAAAATGAATACATTTTGCTGTATCTAAAGTGAATACATTTTGCGGTATCTAAAATGAATACATTTTGCAGTATCTAAAGTGAATACATTTTGCGGTATCTAAAGTGAATACATTTTGCGGTATCAAAAACGAATACATTTTGCGGTATCTAAAATGAATACATTTTGCGGTATCTAAAATGAATACATTTTGCGGTATCTAAAATGAATACATTTTGCGGTATCTAAAATGAATACATTTTGCGGTATCAAAAAATTAATACATTTTGCTGTATCTAAAGTGAATACATTTTGCGGTATCAAAAATGTATACAAAATATTAACAAACTCACAAAGACAAAGATTAATCTGCATTCGCATCAACTAAATTTAACGATAGGCATGAGAGAGAGAGAGAGAGAGAGAGAGAGAGAGAGAGAGAGAGAGAGAGAGAGACTTTATTTGTCATTCTCTCGGAAAGGCGTAAGCGTATGAAAAAAGAGAGAGAGCGAGAGAGGGGGGAGCTTTTGTGAAATATGGGAATAGCCATTACCATACAATCATTAATTATATAATATGGCAACTTCGTCGCATGGTAGAATGCTGGATACAAAAAGAGCAAACATCAACAGCGGAGCAAAAAACAGCAGCCAACATCATCATCATTAATCTGGACTGAAAAATTTCCCCAGCGAGATCCTCTAAAATAAATGCGCACGTCTCTCTCTCTCTCTCTCTCTCTCTCTCTCTCTCTCTCGCTCTCTCTCTCTTCCATTTTTGTTTGTTGTAATGCTGAAACAAAGACTAGATATACACAAGGGGTTTTATAACGAATGTCCTTTACATAAACCTTAGCTTTTGTGAGGCATTATTCTGGGGAAAATTTGTGACCGTGATACGAAGAATGTGTGCATATGAGAGAGAGAGAGAGAGAGAGAGAGAGAGAGAGAGAGAGAGAGAGAGAGAGAGAGAGAGAGAGAAAGCTGGTTTAGATTCTTTAGTTATTTATCTATTCGTGGTTTTATTCTGATTTTGCTTAGCATGTAGGTCATCACCCGTTCATAAAGCATAGCAGGCGCACGCACTCACGTACAAATATGCAAAACAGATAATATATCCTCTACTACGTTGACGAACGATCTTTAGCATGCAAGCAAAATAGTCCGGGAAAACTTTACTCGTAAGACTATATATATATATATATATGTATATATATATATATATATACATATATATACATATATATATACATATATATACATATATATACATACATATATACATATATATATACATATATATACATACATACATATATATATATATATATATATATACGTACTTTAATTCTTTAACTATTTTCATAAAAACATTCACAAATCATGCAGAAAATATCGAAGACGTTATTCATACATTATGTACATTTACATGAAAAATATATCAAAATAATTATTTTCTCACATTAAAAATAAAAGGAATATTCACAATTTTTCATACAACTCTTTACTCAGATACACAAAAGAAATCCTTTCCTTTTAATTCATTTCATCATACAGGAAAAACTCGCATGCCTAAATTACACCCGGCGTGAAAATACCAGGCCATGAATAAAGATTCTTGCATATAAAACTCTCTCTTATGTACAACCTCTTATCTTTTACATCTCGAGACCTTTTGATAACGACTGGCGCACCGTGCGTCAGTGTAATGAAGTTATCAGGATATAGATTGCTGGAAGCGTGGATTACTCAGTAACACCCAAAAATACAAGCAAGATATATTGTCGTGAAATAAATGTATTCATTTCAACAATGGTGTGGAATTGAAGGAAGGGAAAAAAAACAGGACATCTTAGGCTACGAGAGAGAGAGAGAGAGAGAGAGAGAGAGAGAGAGAGAGTTTATGTATCTGTGAGAAAAAATTGATAGAGAGTGAGCTTGTATGTGTATGAGAGAA
>NC_090737.1:14059041-14092876 GCF_036898095.1 Palaemon carinicauda
TGATAAATAAATAAATAATAAATAATAATAATAGTAATAATAATAAATAATAATAATCTCTCTTCTCTAACCATTATTCTATTGGTCTGTTCTATTTCTTTATGTAGATGGTAATTGATAACTAGTCTTGATAACTAGTCGAGTGGCATAGAAAGAAATATAACAAAAAAAGGGGGACCGAGGGACCTAGTAACTTGCTACTTTGTATTCATAGAGTTAGGATTATCTATCTGCGTGAATACCATAAAAATTGTCTTTATTTGGAAATCAAAAGCGTTCAATAATCCCAGAACCTTAGTAGTTTGAGCCATGAAAATTTTCTTATCATTTCTTCAAGATTGTTTTAGATTTTTGTGACAATATAACTCTTTCACGGAAAAGACTTAATAAAATCTAAATCTTTGGTGACTTTCACTTATGACTGATAACTTGTAAAGGACGATTTGAAAATGGTCGTTTAATGAGCTTCTGTTAATAACAAAGCTGAATAAAAATTAGGTTGATATATTACTAAGAATTCAACGATGTGGCTTTCTTGACATTTCACATAATTCATCATTCATTAAATAAAATGAGAACTTATTCATCATTTATTAAATAGAATGAGAACTTATTCAACCTTTATAAAATAGAACGAGAACTTATTCATCATTTATAAAATAGAATGAGAACTTATTCATCATTTATAGAATAGAATAACTTATTCATCATTTATTAAATAGAATGAGAACTTATTCATCATTTATTAATTAGAATGAGAACCTTTTCATCATTCATCAAATAGAATGAGAACTTATTCATCATTCATCAAATAGAATGAGAACTTGTTCATCATTTATTGAATAGAATGAAAACTTATTCATCATTTATTAAACTTATTTATCATTCATCAAATAGAATGAGAACTTATCCATTATTCATCAAATAGAATGAGAACTTTTTCATCATTTATAAAATAGAATGAGAATTTATTCATCATTTATTGAATAGAATGAAAACTTATTCATCATTCATCAAATAGAATGAGAACTTATTCATCATTTATGAAATTCAATGAGAGTTTATTCATCATTATTAAATAGAATGAGAACTTATTCATCATTTATTAAATAAAATGTGAACTTATATTCATCATTTATGAAATAGAATGAGAACTTGTTCATCTTTTATTAAATAGAATGAGAACTTATTCATCTTTTATTAAATAGAATGAGAACTTATTTATAAATAGAATGAGAACTTATTCATTTATAAATAGAATGAGAACTTGTCCATTTATAAATAGAATGAGAACTTGTCCATTTATAAATAGAATGAGAACTTATTCATCATTTATTAAATAGAATGAGAACTTATTCATCATTTATTAAATAGAATGAGAACTTATTAACTTATAAATAGAATGAGAACTTGTCCATTTATGAACAGAATGAGAACTTATTCATCATTTATGAAATAGAATGAGAACTTATTCATCATTTATGAAATAGAATGAGAACTTATTCATCATTTATGAAATAGAATGAGAACTTATTCATCATTTATGAAATAGAATGAGAACTTGTTCATCTTTTATTAAATAGAATGAGAATTTATTCATTTATCAAATAGAACGAGAACTTATCATGTATTAAATAGAATAACAACTTTATCAAAAGGTTATGTTATATCATAATGATTCCCTAAGAATTTTGAAGTTTCATTTAACAAGATCAAAATTTAAAACCCTCATCAATGGTATAAGGAATTTAGTATACCAAATTTTCATAAACATTTTGCATTTATGAAATAGAACACCTTAAATAAATTTTCACGGTCATTCTTGGATACTAGAACCAGTTATTGGAGTGCCTTTGGAAATCGTGAAAAAATCAAAATGGGTTCTATTGGAAGAGTCCAAAGTTTTCAGTTATCCGATGAAATTAACATTACTGGTGCATTTTACTTGTTGCTGTTGCCGTTGTAGATTGCCTTGCACTGTGGTCAGGCAGGAGTTCAATCAAAACCATAGCTAATTCAGAGTAATTCTATCTAAATTTGGAATAGTTCCAGGGGCCTGGTGTGGACATCCATCCTCGGATACTAATAATGTGATTTTCTTTTTGTTACTATCGATGGCTCCCCTGAAGAGGATCGTGTCTCAATTCGATAACGAGTAGATGTTTCATTTCAAAACGACGGTTTTTTTTTTTTTTAAATCATTTAATGAGGGATTTTTTATGATTAGGTCTCCAGTCATTTAATTTATATAATAAGTAGGTAATAACGGTGATGGATGTGACTGGAGTTAATATAGTAACAGTAAATAAAACTTTCAAGTTTTCCATTTTGTTTCTGATTGGCGAGTTTACTACAGAAAATTATCTGATTCTGCGGCTTAACAAAACTTCATCTATGAACCAGAACTAGATAAAAAAATAACTTAAAAATATACATTTACGTCACCGAATACGAACCCATTACTATAAAATGATCTCATTTACATATTATATCATTATGGTGATACGAATGAAAATATTTGAATAAAAAGTTATTCCTAAAGGAAAGCCAGATAAACCTTGAATATCAAAGTTAGACAAAACTTTCAAACTTAATTCCTGACAAAGTTTCGTTCTTATATATCACCTACATCCTTAATTTAAACCCAAATTTAACATTTCGGGAACAATTCTGGATACTAATTAACTGTGTATGATTTATTAAAAACACACTAATCTGGATACTAATTAACTGCGTATAATCTATTAAAAACACACAGTAATCTGGATACTAATTAACTGTGTATAATTTATTAAAAACACACACTAATCTGGATACTAATTAACTGTATAATTTACTAAAAAACACACACTAATCTGGATACTAATTAACTGTGTATAATTTATTAAAACACACTAATCTGGATACTAATTAACTGTGTATAATTTATTAAAAACACACACTAATCTGGATACTAATTAACTGTATAATTTACTAAAAAACACACACTAATCTGGATACTAATTAACTGTGTATAATTTATTAAAACACACTAATCTTGATACTAATTAACTGTGTATAATTTATTAAAAACACACACTAATATGGATACTAATTAACTGTGTATAATTTATTAAAAACACACTAATCTGGATACTAATTAACTGCGTATAATCTATTAAAAACGCACAGTAATCTGGATACTAATTAACTGTGTATAATTTATTAAAAACACACACTAATCTGGATACTAATTAACTGTGTATAATTTATTAAAAACACACACTAATCTGGATATTAATTAACTGTGTATAATTTATTAAAAACACACTAATCTGGATAATAATTAACTGCGTATAATTCATTTAAGAGAATTGATTGATTGATTTAAGGTTTTCAGGCATCATTTAAGAGAAAAAAACACAGCAATATCATCTCTAGACTTTTTAAAAACCTCCACGAGGGAGACAAAAGCATCAATGAAATCCTTTAGTGTGTCCTAAATTAGCCTATATCTTTTTTAACGATTTTATCTGAAAATTCAAGATTAATCTAAATTAGATCAGATTTACATTGTAAACTGTTGTTTGGAATGAAATACCTTATTTTCGTTGGGTGTCTCCAACAAGGCATTACTTTTTCTGGATTCTGTCGGCAACTTGAATATCACATTCATGCCTTAATTGAATATCACATTCATGCCTTAGTTTGCGACTTGAATATCACATTCATGCCTTAGTCTGCGACTTGAATATCACATTCATGCCTTAGTCTGCGACTTGAATATCACATTCATGCCTTAGTCTGCGACTTGAATATCACATTCATGCCTTAGTCTGCGACTTGAATATCACATTCATGCCTTAGTCTGCGACTTGAATATCACATTCATGCCTTAGTCTGCGACTTGAATATCACATTCATGCCTTAGTCTGCGACTTGAATATCACATTCATGCCTTAGTTTGCGACTTGAATATCACATTCATGCCTTAGTTTGCGACTTGAATATCACATTCATGCCTTAGTTTGCGACTTGAATATCACATTCATGCCTTAGTTTGCGACTTGAATATCACATTCATGCCTTAGTCTGCGACTTGAATATCCCATTCATGCCTTAGTTTGCGACTTGAATATCACATTCATGCCTTAGTTTGCGACTTGAATATCCCATTCATGCCTTAGTTTGCGACTTGAATATCACATTCATGCCTTAGTTTGCGACTTGAATATCATATTCATGCCTTAGTTTGCAACTTGAATATCACATTCATGCCTTAGTTTGCGACTTGAATATCACATTCATGCCTTAGTTTGCAACTTGAATATCACATTCATGCCTTAATTGAATATCACATTCATGCCTTAATTGAATATCACATTCATGCCTTAGTTTGCAACTTGAATATCCCATTCATGCCTTAGTTTGCAACTTGAATATCCCATTCAAGCCTTAGTTTGCAACTTGAATATCCTATTCAAGCCTTAGTTTGCAACTTGAATATCCCATTCATGCCTTAGTTTGCAACTTGAATATCCCATTCATGCCTTAGTTTGCAACTTGAATATCCCATTCATGCCTTAGTTTGCAACTTGAATATCCCATTCATGCCTTAGTTTGCAACTTGAATATCCCATTCATGCCTTAGTTTGCGACTTGAATATCCCATTCAAGCCTTAGTTTGCGACTTGAATATCCCATTCAAGCCTTAGTTTGCGACTTGAATATCCCATTCAAGCCTTAGTTTGCGACTTGAATATCACATTCAAGCCTTAGTTTGCGACTTGAATATCCCATTCATGCCTTAGTTTGCAACTTGAATATCCCATTCATGCCTTAGTTTGCGACTTGAATATCCCATTCATGCCTTAGTTTGCAACTTGAATATCCCATTCATGCCTTAGTTTGCGACTTGAATATCCCATTCATGCCTTAGCTTGCGACTTGAATATCCCATTCATGCCTTAGTTTGCGACTTGAATATCCCATTCATGCCTTAGTTTGCGACTTGAATATCCCATTCATGCCTTAGTTTGCGACTTGAATATCCCATTCATGCCTTAGTTTGCAACTTGAATATCCCATTCATGCCTTAGTTTGCGACTTGAATATCCCATTCATGCCTTAGTTTGCAACTTGAATATCCCATTCAAGCCTTAGTTTGCAACTTGAATATCCCATTCAAGCCTTAGTTTGCAACTTGAATATCCCATTCAAGCCTTAGTTTGCAACTTGAATATCCCATTCAAGCCTTAGTTTGCAACTTGAATATCCCATTCAAGCCTTAGTTTGCAACTTGAATATCCCATTCATGCCTTAGTTTGCAACTTGAATATCCCATTCAAGCCTTAGTTTGCAACTTGAATATCCCATTCAAGCCTTAGTTTGCAACTTGAATATCCCATTCAAGCCTTAGTTTGCAACTTGAATATCCCATTCATGCCTTAGTTTGCAACTTGAATATCCCATTCAAGCCTTAGTTTGCAACTTGAATATCCCATTCAAGCCTTAGTTTGCAACTTGAATATCCCATTCATGCCTTAGTTTGCAACTTGAATATCCCATTCAAGCCTTAGTTTGCAACTTGAATATCCCATTCAAGCCTTAGTTTGCAACTTGAATATCCCATTCAAGCCTTAGTTTGCAACTTGAATATCCCATTCAAGCCTTAGTTTGCAACTTGAATATCCCATTCATGCCTTAGTTTGCAACTTGAATATCCCATTCAAGCCTTAGTTTGCAACTTGAATATCCCATTCATGCCTTAGTTTGCAACTTGAATATCCCATTCATGCCTTAGTTTGCAACTTGAATATCCCATTCATGCCTTAGTTTGCAACTTGAATATCCCATTCATGCCTTAGTTTGCAACTTGAATATCCCATTCAAGCCTTAGTTTGCAACTTGAATATCCCATTCAAGCCTTAGTTTGCAACTTGAATATCCCATTCAAGCCTTAGTTTGCAGCTTGAATATCACATTCATGCCTTAGTTTGCAACTTGAATATCACCTTCATGCCTTAGTTTGCAGCTTGAATATCCCATTCATGCCTTAGTTTGCAACTTGAATATCCCATTCATGCCTTAGTTTGCAACTTGAATATCCCATTCATGCCTTAGTTTGCAACTTGAATATCCCATTCAAGCCTTAGTTTGCAACTTGAATATCCCATTCATGCCTTAGTTTGCAACTTGAATATCCCATTCATGCCTTAGTTTGCAACTTGAATATCACATTCAAGCCTTAGTTTGCGACTTGAATATCCCATTCATACCTTAGTTTGCAACTTGAATATCACATTCATACCTTAATTTGCAACTTGAATATCACATTCATGCCTTAGTTTGCAACTTCAACATCAAATTAATGCCTTAGTTTCCAACATGAATATCACATTCATGTCTTAGTTTACAACATGAATATCACATTCATGCCTTAGTTTGCGACTTGAATATCACATTCATGTCTTAGTTTAAAACATGAATATCACATTCATGCCTTAGTTTGCAACTTGAATATCATATTCATGCCTTAGTTTACAACATGAATATCACATTCATGCCTTAGTTTGCAACTTGAATATCACATTCATGCCTTAGTTTGCAACTTGAATATCACATTCATGCCTTAGTTTGCAACTTGAATATAACTTTCATGCCTTAGTTTGCAACTTGAATATCACATTCATGCCTTAGTTTGCAACTTGAATATCACATTCAGGTCTTAGTTTGCAGCTTTAATATCACATTCAGGCCTTAGTATGCAACTTTAATATCACATTCATGCCTTAATTTACAATATGAATATCACATTCATGCCTTAGTTTACAATATGAATATCGCATTCATGCCTTAGTTTGCAACTTGAATATCACATTCATTCTGCATAGTCTTTGCAAAGTAATGCTGCATAATTATATGATAATCTAATAAGAGTAAAATATAGTATAAGATTTACCCGTGTACATGAACGTCTTAAATACACCGTATTATTATTATCGTAAGAAACTAATTAGGTAAAATCAACTAAAATCTTCGCATGAGTTTTAGTGAAAATACCGTACGTCTCAGGTCACCAAAATACATTTGCGTGAAAAGAGTTGGCAAATTATTCCAGCCAGAGTAAACGAGTCATAAACAACGTGTTAATTGGTAGTCAAGGGTCTGATTGATTATAATTGTTGTTCCTGTGGTAGAAAGAATGGAGTGTTTAACGACCCTTCTTAAAGAACTTTCACTAAGCCCTAAACAATCCCGTCTATCTTTTACTAATATATGTTGTAGTTTATAAAGAATATTATATAATTAACTTACCATCAGGGGGTTATCTCTTTAATAGAGAGCCGACTATTCATGTAATAACCAATTTAACATAAGTTAAAAAAATCTATTACATACAAGCGTTAATAAACTCAAGACTTTGGGTGTATAGTTTTCATAGAATTTTTGAGTTATAAAAGAAAAATACTTTTCTTAAATCGTACCCAAATATTAGGGATCAGTCTACGAAAATATTTCATTTTCTTGTATGCGACATTCGTAATAAAATCATATCATAATATTAGCATTTGATTAATGTTAAATAATTACTGCTCAAATATATTTTTCTCATCTAAAGCGATAATTCCCATACCTCAAAACCGATATGAACCCTACCCTTTTGAATATTAATCAGTCAGTTCATAAGGTTGCTTATTATCATCGGAACTTTGAAGTTCTCTTTATAATGTCAAACAAGTACTTCCAAAATTAAAAATTAAAATGTTTGAAAATTTGCTCTTCTAAAGCGATAACTCTCCTTTCTCAAAACCGCTATGAATTCGACCCTTATGGATGTTAAACATTCAATTCAAAGGGTTGCATATTATTACAGAATCTTTAAAGTGCTCTTTGTATAACTTTAAACAGTTACTTGAAAAAAAAAAAAAAAAAAAAAAAAACGAAGAGTTGCTCCTCTAAAGCGATAACTATCTCAAAACCGCTACGACTCCTTCCTTTATAGTTGTTAAACAGTCAATTCAAAGGGTTGCATATTGTTACTGAATCTTTAAAGTGCTCTTTACATAATTTCAAAAAAATTCTGTAAAATCATTTTTTTTTTTCTTTTGAAGAATTTCTCTTCTAAAGCGATGGTTCTTTCTCAAAACCGCTATGAATCCTACCTTTATGAATGTTAAACAATCAACAAAGAGTTGCATATTATTACTGAATCATTCAAGTACTCTAAAATAAGAAGCTTGACACATGTCATAGGTGTAGACACCGACATTCAGCGATCAAGTGTTCTACCTCCTCACCCCATCACTCTCCTCAAACCTTGACATCAACACTCATTGCCCTCGATCGCTCCTGGTATAAAGTAGCGTTCACGAGGTCAGATCCCAGTCCCTGGTATTGATAAGACCTATCGCCATTCATAATGTCCTTACTTCAAGAGAACAACAAAAGACAAACACTTACACATGTCAAGAATGAGTAGGAGACTATGACGTAACAAATAGCCAACATTGTTTTATGTTGACCAGGCTGACACGAGTCTTTTCATAATTAATATATGATAATCTATTTTTGACGTAGTTAATAGTTTATATAGGACATATCTGTTTTGACGCTGTTAATGTTTTTAGAATATATTGTTAATCTATTCTCATCATTTACTTATTTCCTTTCCTCACTGGGCTATTTTTCCCTGTTGGAGCCCTTGGACTTATAGCATCTTGCTTTTCCAACTAGGGTTGTAGCTTGGCTAGTAATAATATAATAATGCGATTTGTTGATTCTCACATCGAAAATAAGGTCTTCGTATTTTTTTTTAATTAACTTATCCCTCGCGTGATTAAGAAAAGTGAAAGTTCTATTAACTATTTGTTAATTCAATTCCTCTTAACATTTCACTCAAACGTGAGCTAAAAAATTATAACGAAAAAAAAAAAAAATTGACTCATCAAAAAAATAGTGTCCACACCCAATGACATACATATATAGTATAAATGTACAATAATATGCATATATAATACAAATATATAACAAACACCAAAAAAAAAACACACACACATATATATATATATATATATATATATATATAATATATGTGTGTGTGGAATACATATGTATACAGTATAACTATATATATATATATATATATATATATATATATATATTCATATATATATATATATATATATATATATATATTCATATATATATATTCATATATATATATTCATATATATATAATATATATATATATATTCATATATATATATATATTCATATATATATATATATATATATATATATATATAATATACTGCATATGTGTGTAGAATACATATGTATACAGTATAACTATGTATGTATATATATATATATATATATATATATATATATATATATACGCGCAAATTTTATACGTATGTGTGTATATAAATAAATGTATCCCTATCTATAATACATGTATGTTCATATATAGTATATGTAAGTGCATATATATATATATATATATATATATATATATATGTATATATATATGTATGATATATATACATATATATATATATATATATATATATATATATATATATGTGTGTGTGTGTGTGTGTGTGTGTGCGCAGGTGTGTTCGCGCGCGTTCGTGAGACCACGAGTATTCACTTCACGTGACATGCACATGTGCACAGAACACTGACGTAACACACACAAGTTTATTCACTTATAAAGATATACACAAATTCTAAATTACCCTCGCCTGATATTTCAAGGAGTCACATCCTTCAAGACAGACGAAACTTTTGCCATCAAACAATTATCACGTTTTAAGTAAACACGGGACAATAATAAGCCTTCACGAACATATGACGCACGCTTCTTTTTATGGGAGATTTTGCAGCTTAATTTCGGCAGTAAACGCAGTAGTTAAAGTTTTTATTTTTTCGATGGTCATCCCTTGGGATTGAACGGGAGAAGACGACGGTCTGCCATTTTTTTTTAAAGACAGGAATGGTCCAAAACTGCGACGCTGATTATCGCATTAAAAAAAAAAAAAAAAAAAAAAAAAAAAAAAAAAAAAAAAAAAAAAAAAAAAAAAAAAAAATTGGAATGTTGGTCATGGGAATTTACGTCTGAAAGAATTCCTTTTAACATTTTCACTTTGACTCTGCCAGCGAGCAATAATTCGCACAAACAAACATTTAGGCACACCGGGGAGAGAGAGAGAGAGAGAGAGAGAGAGAGAGAGAGAGAGAGAGAGAGAGAGAGAGAGAGAGAGAGAGAAGAGTCACTTAAAGTCTGCTGAGCAAGTGAAGATGGACAATGCAGGCTTGGGACTCGTCTTCAATGTCAAGTTACCGAAACAGATACTACTCTGTACAATAACCTCTCATAGAGAAGAATGATAACGCGATGAATATATGCGGGGCGTGGGTGGACTGTATGTCCTTTATGTTTAAGTTGAATTTGGTCGAAAAAGGTCGTGGGAAGGAGAGACTTCCTCTCTCAGTACCGCGCTGCATGAGATGTTCATCCAAAGGAGACGAATATATATATATATATATATATATATATATATATATATATATATATATATATATATATATATATACTCGTACCTTCGTGGGTCACGTGGGTGGGTGTGCATACACAAACATATAGGCTACAACATATGTACAGACATATATAGTATACATGTGCATATGTATGCATACAATTACACACACACACACATAAATATATACATATACATATATATATATATATATATATATATATGTGTGTGTGTGTGTGTGTAGTGTGTGTGCGTATGTGTACGTTTGCACGCATGTTTCAGTATCGCATCTATTTTGTTTCTACCGTCATATTCAACCAAGGCTCAAAACGATACAAGTTATCTTCTTTGTTTCGTTCGTCGTTCGGGTTATACGAACCATTTTACTAAGGCTTAAACTCTATCTTTTCTGTTCGCAGTTTACTCATTACTTCATATTGCTCGTTGCACGCTCCTCCTATTGGGAGAAAACAGCAACATCATGTGCGGGCTCATTTTATTCCTTTGGCGACATAGTCCCTTTTATGTTTAAGTAAATGGGGCTTCATATGATATTATTATTGTTACTAGCTAAGCTATAAACCTAGTTGGAAAAGCAGGATGCTATAAGCCTAAGGGCTTCAAGAGGAAAAGATAGCCCAGTGAGGAATGGAAACAATGCCATTAAATAACGAAAATGGGCAAAGAAATTCTGCAAACTATTATTATAATTATTATAATTATTACTATTATTATTATTATTACTTGCTAAGCTAAAACCCTAGGTAGAAAAGCAGAAAGCTATAAGCCTAAGGGCTTCAAGAGGAAAAAATAGCACTGTGAGTAATGGAAACCAGGCATTAAATAACGAAAATAGGCAAAGAAACTCTGCAAAATGCAAACTATTATTATTATCAACAAGGAAAATAGCAGTGAGGAAAGGAAACAAGGAACAATAAAATATTTTAAGAACAGCAACAACACTAAAATAAATGTTTCCTATATGAACTATAACACCCCCCCCCCCAAAAAAAAAAAAAGAGGAAGAGAAACGAGACAGAACAGCGTGCCCTTGTGCACCCTCGTGCACGAGAACTCTAACCAAAGACAGAAGACCATGGTACAGAGGCTATGGCACTACCCAAGACTAGAGAACAATGGTTTGATTTTGGAGTGTCCTTCTCCTAGAAGAGCTGCTTACCTTATAGGTAGAGTCACTTCTACCCTTACCAAGAGGAAAGTGGTCACTAACTGTTTATTATTCCTATTCATCTGAAAAAAAAAAATCTACTACCGAAAAACTAATCTGCCGTTGTTGTTACGGTTTATTAAAAAAGAAAAAATTAACAAAACATATAAAAATATGCAAAGGACGGCAACAATAATTCATATAAATAAACAATCTTTGTGAATTGACTGATGTTAGCAATACGTACAAAGCGTTTGCGAATGATATTCGCTGGCCGAAATAACTTCCCACAATATTTTCAATCTGTAGTTAGTTAGCAAAACCAGGTATTGTGAGTTTGATTAATCTAATAGGGAATTCATTTCCACGGGAATTGATACTGCAGCATCAAAGGCATCCGACCTGCCACTGTTACATCAGAGGTGAATAAAAAAAGAAAAATAAATATAGCTGCCATTTTGATGAGGTTCAAAATAGCTCTCGAAAATGTAAACAAAGAGAGTTGAACAAAGAACCCACACACTCATACTATAACGACTATTTCCGAACAAATACGTAGTTGGTATTGTCGCTTTGTTCTCCTATATATCGTAATATTCTGAACGCGTGTAAATTCTACGGGTTTTGGGATCAAGGTAACAATGAGGGGTCTTAAGATCTATTTACCATAGACGATGTGTTTGATAAAATTTCCAAGCAGACTTTAATCAAATCTTTCACTTGGAAAAGCTCCCACGAAACATTCGAATGATTGAATACATTAGGGCTTTCAAGAGGAAACTGAAGACTTTCTTATTTCAACAGTCATACAACAGTAACGATTTAACAGTAAATGAACAATACGCGATATGAAACTTTAAATACTCTGAACGAACAAAGTAAAACGACAGTGGAGGTCCTGTAGAAAGTGGAGTTCCCCTGCTAGGACCTGAAAAGCAGCCATCAAAGTAACGTAGAGTAAGTACTTAGATAAGGGAATGAAGAGGCCAATTCTTATGAATCCAAAATAAGAATTTAAATCTTAAAACTGTACAAGATCGACGTCCTCCTACTTATATTCTAGCCATTTACCTTTCAAATCATGAGTAACTATAGCTTTGGGGAGTATATGAAGTATACGTAACCCATTTTCCACAGATATAAATTAAGATATGATTTTACGGAACAGTTTATGACCACACATTGGCGTAAGTTAGGGTAAGTGGACACTCCCCCCATTTCATATTTCCCAAGACCAGTTTCTTCTCACGTTACTTTAAGAAATGAAAATTTCAATTTTCAGGCTATTTTCCGGAATCCTTTACTCTGCTGGGTATCAAAAGGCATGTTCATATTAATTCAACAATGGTGGGGGGGGGGTCACTATTTTCTTCAGTGTTATTATTATTATTATTATTATTATTATTAATATTATTATTAGCCAAGCTACAACCCTAGTTGGAAAAGCAAGATGCTATAAGCCCAAGGGCTCCAGAAGGGAAAAAATAGCCCAGTGAGGAAAGGAAACAAGAAAATGAATAAACGATATCAGAATGAAGAATTAATATAAAATATTTTCAAAAACATTAACATTTAAACATAATTCATATATAGACTATAAAAAGACCTATGTAATCCTGTTCAACATAAAAACATTGGTTGCAAGTTTGGATTGAAACAGTTGTATAGATAAAAAGATATATGAAATTGGGGACTAGTCGCATGGGGGCTAAGGCCGAGGTTACCTTTCGGGACAGAGGTACAAATTCAATAAAACTCCTCCTTGCAAGTCAGGATGCCAGAGAACTTCAAATCAATCAGTCAATCCACGGTTGCAATATGGAACTCAAGTCTAATAGAGGCAGGTATTCTTTAGACCTTAGAGCGAATTTTAGAAGAGGAATGTATTCTTTCAACCTAGGTTTGTAAGATCTATCTTGATGTTTATCGCTAATCAACTTCATGGCGTCACACAAAAAGAGGCAATTATTGCGGAATTTGAGTCACTGGTACCCAAGTAGATAAAAATTTACTGGCGCCCGAGAATGGTTGTGTGATCAATGGTGCCAGAGAGAGGGGAACGGTTGTGAAATCACTGGTGCCAGAGAGAGGGGGATGGTTGTGGAATCACTGGTGCCAGAGTGAGGGGGACGGTTGTGGAATCACTGGTGCCAGAGAGAGGGGGACGGTTGTGGAATCACTGGTGCCAGAGAGAGGGGGACGGTTGTGGAATCACTGGTGCCAGAGAGAGGGGGACGGTTGTGGAATCACTAGTGCCAGAGTGAGAGGGACGGTTGTGGAATCGCTGGTGCCAGAGTGAGGGGGACGGTTGTGGAATCGCTGGTGCCAGAGAGAGGGGGACGGTTGTGGGATCGCTGGTGCCAGAGAGAGGGGAACGGTTGTGGAATCACTGGTGCCAGAGAGAGGGGGACAGTTGTGGAATCCCTGGTGCCAGAGAGAGGGGGACAGTTGTTGAATCCCTGGTGGCAGAGAGAGGGGGACGGTTGTGAAATCACTGGTGCCAGAGAGAAGGGGATGGTTGTGGGATCACTGGTGCCAGAGTGAGGGGGACGGTTGTTGGATCACTGGTGCCAGAGTGAGGGGGACGGTTGTGGAATCGCTGGTGCCAGAGTGAGGGGGACGGTTGTGGGATCACTGGTGCCAGAGAGAGGGGGACGGTTGTGGGATCACTGGTGCCAGAGAGAGGGGGACGGTTGTGGGATCACTGGTGCCAGAGAGAGGGGGACGGTTGTGGAATCACTGGTGCCAGAGAGAGGGGGACGGTTGTGGGATCACTGGTGCCAGAGAGAGGGGGACGGTTGTGGGATCACTGGTGCCAAAGAGAGGGGGACGGTTGTGGGATCACTGGTGCCAGAGAGAGGGGGACGGTTGTGGAATCACTGGTGCCAGAGAGAGGGGGACGGTTGTGGAATCACTGGTGCCAGAGAGAGGGGGACGTATGGTGGAAATCACTGGTGCCGGAAACGGGAGTGAAAAGTTACTGGTGTTCGAGAGGGGGGGGGGGGGGGAACCACTGGTCCCAGAAGAGGAAAATGTACCGGCGCCCAAGATATGGGGAAAATTCACTGCTACCCGGTCACATTTAGTGTCTTTATTCCAGCAACAACAACGAATTGGCTTTATTAACAATCTCCTAATAAGTCTACCCCCTATGGTCCTCGAAACTGAGATTCCTAGCACTCTAATGGTCACCGGTACTACTACAGGTATCCCTCTAGAAACGCCTAGCTTCAAGACTCGAAAATTACATTATCATCGCCTTTTACGCTATCTCATTTTAAGATCTTTACTACTTGTGAAAACAGCATTTCAGTAATTAAATACTTTCTATTTGCAAAATATACCCTGACATCCTATTTTAGATATCCATCTGTGTATGCAAAGTAAATAAACACTGCAATTGAGGTAACACTTACAAAGCAGATACTCGTGGAGATTTGAGGCAGCCGAGTAACCCAGCAGAGTCCAAGATCAACACTTACGCTCCCGCTGTAAAAGACAGCCTTCACTATAAACGAGTAAGAACCTTACTGGGTTGTTAACTCTAAGCTCCTTTCGACATCGCTTTAACCTGTGGTTAGATGGTAGTTTCCTAGGTGATTATAGATGTTTTCGTTAAAAAATGGCAAGGAATACTATTTTTTTATATGATTTGTTACATTTTATCCACTGGTATGGTTCTCTGTTTAAGGTAGGTATAGCAATTGGCAATTTTCCTGTTAAATGTCTCCTTTATCATATGCATAATATTTCTCTGCAATCATAGACTTCCATTTCCCGTTTGACAATGAAATCATGAAAGATGAGTGATAGGCTAAAGGTTAAGAGAAGGGCGTGTATTTCCACCGATTCAAATTTGAATTCCATCTTTCTAAAGGGTAACACACTCAAGTAAAGAAGGACGTAGCCAAGCATGAGAAGCTTCACATTACACGTTCATGTTTTAGAAGCTAAGGAAATGCCAAGTTGCCAACATAAATACTAGCCAACAGTGTGAAGAGAGGTCCTGACGCAAGCACATTTGATATTCACGAGACAGACAGAAGACCCTTCTTATCATAGGAAATATTCTCAGAAACTTGTTTCGTGGTGACCTTCGATCATATAAAGGTGCTCCTCAAACAACCAATGAAGGCTATTTAAATGTAACAACTGTGAAGAACGTCGCGTCGATTAAAGACTTAAGACAGTTGTTGAAGGTGCTTATACATTCAGCATTCGCCAGTTTTGACTGAGAAAATCTGTGCGCAATTGCTCGCTTTCTTAGTACATTTATCCCTTCAGTGCTAATGCGCAGGCGCACAGTTGAACTAATAGAGGAGGAGCAGGAAGGTTGAGATGGTAAATATCATCGTGTTGTAAATATACAGTATATTACGCAACATATCACGTTATATCAAGATAGCTTTTTAAACAATTTCATTTTGGTTCATTTACCTTAAACAATTTTTCCATTAAGTAAAAAGTTTACTTCGTTCCGGAGAAACGCAATACATTTTATCCTTACCCTCTATTAATGAGTGGATTTGGGCTATATATAGCTAGGCACTGAGCCCTGCGAAGATGTTCAGCAACCAATTGCTTTTAGGTTGTTACAATCATCATGATCATCTACGCCTATTGACACAAAGGGCCTCTGCTAGATTTCATCAGTCGTCCCTATCTTGAGCTTTTAATCCAATTCTCCATTTATCATTTACCTTGCGCTTCAGTCCTCAGCCATGTAGGCCTAGGTCTTCCCACTCTTCTAGTACCTTGTGGAGCCCAGTTAAATGTTTGGTGAACTAATCTCTTTTGGGGAGTGAGAAGAGCATGCCGGTATTGCCAGATATGGGGATTTATCCCTAAACTTTGGGATTTGGGGGTGTTTGATGGGGATATTCTGTACAAATTTCTATGAAGAAACAAACATGAAGACAAGTAAACCCTTATAGTGAGTAATTTCTATGCTGGTAAAGCCTACATACAAAGAATATATATTTGTGGAAATGGGGATTTTGTGGATTTTTTTTATCATGAGTTTTGTGGATTCTTTGACTGACCCATCTGGCAACACTGGAACGTGCCCAAAGTTACAATATTTAGTAATATTTAGAAAATGTTGGACAGCAAGATGGGAGAAAGGAAGCAAGGACGGATGTGTAGTAGAACGATTACCGCAGCTAAGGACCCGAAAGAATACTTGTAAAGGGTCTTAAAACCACACTATCGCCTCAACCTTGGGCCCTTACTCTATTACGAAAGGTGCATGGTCAAGGACTTGGGCTCAAGAACATGTTCGTCACTGCAGTTTTAAGTTTGATCAGTTGATCCTGACCAGGATATAACATTGTACATTCGGGTTGACTTTCATTTGTCGATTTCTGGTAAACAATGGCCCTTTATTTCGTAGTTTTCATCAAGACACTTTCACATCTAGTTACATAATTATTATTATTATTACTTGCTAAGCTACAACCCTAGTTGGAAAATCAGCAGACTGCTTTAAGCCAAGTGGCCCCAACAGGGAAAATAGCCCAGTGAGGAAAGGAAAAATAAAATATTTGAAGAACAGTAACATGAAAATGAATATTTCCTATATGAACTACAAAAACTTTAATAAAACGTCAATTGAACCTCAAAGCTAATTGTATTATTACATAAATCAATGATCGAAAACGTGAATAATTAAAATGGTGCTCAAGGTATTTTGTTGGCAATTATAAAGCTAAGTAGCTTTATTAGGGGCTCGAATGCACGCCCAGTGTTAATTATCAGAGGGCTGGGATAAAATGTTAATTAGCAATTAATTGCGGGCAAACCGGAGCCTTGCCATGGATGTAGACGCTTCCTTGATTAATTGAAATTGTACATTTTTATGGTTTAAGGATGGATGGATTGATAAGAGGGGGGGGGGGGGGGAACGGGTAAATTGCTCGAAGGCTTAGTTTAAAAATTACGACCATCTTTTCTTCATATACAGTTGATATAGCTACTTACCATGCAACGAGGGAATTTTATTCAACAGTGATTTGCATTACGTATTAATTTCTAAAGTTAGAAAATAAACTACATTTCACTGGTATAGTTTATACAGTACATTTAATACTTCGCGTTTTGTTCATACATCAGGACAAAAGGCTGACTCCACGTGTTAATTGCAAAATAAGTTCAGTATTTCCATTTATTTATTACACCACAATAAATTTTCCTTCCCTTTCAGACACGGCTAGCCTACAAGTCCTGTTAATTTCACGATTACACACAAACCAACAACGGATGTTTAATAACCTTTGTTTCGTTATATCTTCTTGATAAGATTAATGCAAAAATGCTATGCGAATCTACCAGAAATTGATGATTACATAGATATTTACCGATGAAATTGACGGTGCCTGCCAGTGTAGTTCCTGTTGGTTGGGCTTTTGGATCACGGATGCATTGTGGGTAAAAACGTGTGAAGTTACTTATCGCTCAGAATTCTGGGTACTACAAAATGAATGCTGAAACCGGATTGGTTCCTTATTTTCCAACTTTATCGACTTGGAATAATAAGTACATCGATATATTTGTAGATTCAAATTTATATTTTTGTTTATTTGCATGTATAAACGGCTAAATGCTTCCCCAATACGGCAACACTGCATAGCGAAGCATGTCCCACTTGGCGAAACTAGCGAGCCAGGACAGAGTAATGACCAGTTGAACTAAGAGATCGTTGTTCTTTAGTGGGGGGGGGGGGGGGATTCCTGTAATTTGCGCGAAAAATAAGTAAAATAAATTAAAAAAGAACAGGTATATTTGCCTTATACGTGAAACTTTATCTAATTTTGACACTTAATTCATTAATACCTGGTGTTATGCCTAATATTTTACGATTAAAATCAATTAACATTGTATTCTTCCACATCCGAAATCCGGTGTTGGTTATTAAAAAAAAATCTGGCTAAAGCTGGTCAACCGAAAGCTCCAAGAATTTTAAATAACATAAACCTTAAAATTGTAATTATCTATTAGGTAGAAGGTTCAAGTAAAACTCAGTTTGTCTTTTTTATCAAACACTTTGTATTTCATGGGATACGTTGCTAATAAAAATACAATTTGTACAATTGAAAAAACTCTACAGTGGGTGTTCGAATAGCCTGTACAGTTGTGTCCTCCTGCCCACCTTTCGTGCGTCCAACAACAGTAACACGCACTAGTGGGTAATCAACAAACAAGCAAGTACAATAGCTAATTATTGCATATGCAATAACATTATTTTTTATAGATTTTTTTCCCAAGTTCTCGTTTGTTACAACTCTTGAAACATTTGGTGTAAGTTTTACACTTCCTTATCATTTGGTGTAACACACCCAATCACACATCTTTGAGTTTTTTTTTTTAAGTTTTTTTGTTCTTTTTTTACATTTTTGGTTAACAGTGCCAATACATGGCGGAAGAAGTCAATATACAAATTAACACTTTGTCAATCTTATTCACATAATAATTTCTATTTACATTCTTCATTTTTTTGGCCCACGCGAGTGTTTAAGCCATGTACAGGGTTTACTATACAGAGAATAATAAGCTCTTCTTCAGTAACAATTTGAAAAAAGAGCCTGTAGATTTTCTTTATTACTTTTGCTTGCAAATTTATTTACAACCACCAAAATCATTGAAAATGGAAAAGGAAATTATAATAATAATAATAGGTAAACGTCCTTCAACACTATGTACAGAGGAAATGATTGAGAGAGGAGCAAACTTGCAAGCATCAGCACTTTGTCTCCATATGCTTTTCCATATTAATGAAAAATTACAAAAATTCGGAATACTAAAAACAAAAATGATCTATTTTATGTAACGTTGAATAAACATAAAATATTGTCTGACAGAAACATTTACTTCACATGTAAAAAAAAATTTTTTCAATGGAATGAAAAAATCAAAAGCACATGAAGACAAAATACCGAGATGCTTCCAAGATATCTTCTGACTAGTTAGCTGCCTTGAATTCATGTATGATCATGCTTTTAAGGCTTTTTTAGTTTCAAGTGCTTTTGTTATCACTTATAAATCATCAATGTATAGATTGTAAGGAGAGTCGATATTCATGGAGCAGATACTATATCACCTCGGGTTTTGAATGATCATCAATGTAAATTCTAATTTCTCATAATTATATGGTAAATCATTATTGAAAAAAGTTAACATTACATTTTCAAAGTACATGTAAAGCACTGGAATATGAAATAGTTTGTATAGTTCAATGATTATCAAGACAACAAAGTTTTGTCCAAAAAAAAAAAAAAAAAAAAAAAATCGAAACAGATTGTACTCTAGGAATGGTCATACAAACACCGTAGGCCATATTGATAGCAACATGTTTAAACATCCACACGCTGTCTGTACTACAGCATCACTAATGGTTTCCAAAACAATACAGAACAAATTGGGTTGATTTAAGTTTCATTTACATGCAAACTACATAAGAGCTGTAGGAAAATAAAAATTCCAAGGATTGATTGCAGATCTAGATAAATTAGCAGTAATAAAAAAAAAGACTAGATGACTCTGCAAAATAAATGGGGACAAGATTTTTCTTAAAACTGAAAGATATACTATAGTGCCTACTGACTCTCTCAGCACATAGTAAATAAAAGCCCTGAATCAACTCTCACATTTCCGTACTGAGGCTTTTTTTTTTTAATTATAGGAGGCTGAGATTTTGAAATGGACCCCCTTAAACCAAACACACTACATAAGTTCTCTGCTTGAATTAACACACAGGGAAATCAAGTTTGAGCGCAGTGTATGGAACCTATGCATACACTGTTGAAATTGTAAATAAAAAAAAAAACGAAAAGAAAAAAACCGCTTGGTAGATTTATCCAGTTGAATAAAAATGAGCTTCATTGCTTAATTTATTGGACAATATCTATGATGAATTGATATCCATAAAAGAGGATTCATAACCATCTACACTAAGCACACAATACTGCACTACAATGAAACACTGATTGACAGATGATGAGAAGGACTGGACAATATGGGAGAGATTTCAGAAGAGACGTTACAACCAATAATAACAATAAAATTACGAAAGACAGAATAAAACAAGACTTGAAAATAACTCAAATAAAATATAGGATACAAAACCCTTTTCTTTTTAGGGAATTGAATCTTTGTGACTAATTTTTTGTTTTCTTCATACACGTTTGCTAAATTAAGAACGTATTTTTACAATGCAGAGTGAATATATTATGAACAGCACTTGCACAAACTGATTTCCTTTCTCTTGGGGTAGGAGTGCTCAACAACACTAAATACTTGGGTGTTGGTCCCATACACAAAAATAAAATAAAACTACATTTTTATTTGTCTGTGCACTGCTGAACCCATGATAATGATTTTAATATCGAATATCATAAGCTTCAAATGTATTATGAAAAATAATTTTTATCACTTTTCTGCCATACCATAACTACAGAATTAATTCAACATCACTTTGCTCAACCTATGTAACCTAACGGTTGATTTATTTTTTTTACACCAATAATAACAGAACTATATTAAAATTCATAAATATTTTGTAACAACCCCCATCCCGAAAAGTTTACAATAAGGACCACTGAAATTTCACTGCTGTGGTCACATTCTCGTTTCAATATCATTTCTAAGTTCCTTCATAATGTACTGTAGTAATTTTGGACAAAGAGAGCACATCTTGTAATACAAAACAATGTAAACAAAAACATGACTTATACATTCAGTGTTGAAAACAAAAAATTTTATATATATATATTTTACAAAAAGTAGAGAAAAATATATTGACAAACTCCCAAGATATGGTCTCATAATGTTATTAACTATATTCAAAATAGATCTATGGCTAGGATTCAGAAATGTTTTCTTATCTCAATGTGGTGATGGCTAGAGATTCCCTTGAACTGTTTGATGTACTATGAAATTAACAAATTGGAAAATGGTTCAATGGAATGCATTTAAATAAAGAATTACCATTAAATTTCTTTATTTTTTTTTTTGGATTTTTTTTTGTGTGGGGGAAAGTTACCAACAGTGTCAGAAACAAGACTTATAAATTTATCCTATCTCTGCTTTTATGGATAAGATTGCAGTTCTCAAGAAATGCTCTATACATATCCAATAGGATAACAGTGATGTAAGAGAATTACTAGAATACTGTACTTCAAAAATCACCAAATTAATTTAAAAAAAAAAAGGTACTTGAACATGCTAATAATTCCATGAAGAAAATGAACTAGAGAATAAAATGAAAAATTTTGTCCTGAGATTCGGTCATGAGGTATTTCGAGTCTGTTGTGGAAAGAACAATCAATTCTCCAGAGTTCTTGAAAAAACTGTGGATTATACCATGTATGCTATGACACTTTCTAAGTAACTTCTTCATCGGCAAATAAAACTTCCACATTTCACGCTTGCCATGGTTTAGATTTCCTTCAGAATGATGGACAATTGCCTTCACTGGATAGCATGTTTTTTTTTTTTTTACTTCCAGCTATAAACAAAACTTCTGAGCCTAGATATAAATAATATATCCTAAGGACTTTCCTGGTGTTGTGCATTTCCACTCTTCTTGTTCCTGATTATACATTCTAACGAATTACGTCTTCATGTCAATAAAGGCAGCTTAGATTCAATTGTGGGAAATTGAAGAGAGTGGTTTTCTCTGGCTGTACCTTATTATAAATCCACAGAAGCAACCACTTGCATGAAAAACTTCCATGTAAATACTGCCAACATCATCCTAGCTTTTATGTTAAATCTCTTGGTTTGATAAATCACCTTGATAATGTAAGGACTGTTAGTGCCTGTCAAGATCTAGGTTAACATTGAAATTGAGTTAATTTTACTGTACAGATATAATAGAAAAAAAAGACACTTTCACATTGAAGCACTAATTCAGAGCTGTACGCTTTTATATGCAAATGATGCAATATTACGAATTCAAACCACATTTTAGGCAAAATCGCAGATTTAACCCTAAACAATAATACTGTACTGTATATGGAACAACCATATAGGTAAGTGCAAAAAACTGGACGTGTTGACACAAGAAAGAAATGATTTCCAACATATCTTGTTCGTGGCATAAATAACAAGAAATATTAATGCCAAATGTCAACATAAGAGTGAGTAAAGCTAAATCTATGAAGAACAGCCATTAAATAAGAAATTGCAATACATGTTAAGATGAAGCCATGTTAATTGCCTTTTCATTGCACGAGTTGCTATTCCCTTGAAAATAAATGACCTCAGGTGCAAATGCAAGCTGGAAAATTATCTAACAGATCTTACAATGACCTGGAGTGAACATTTCAGGTTAAAACTGCACAGCAACTAATGTTGCAAGGTTCCTTCCTGCCTGTTACAAGGCATTACTGCCTGGAATATGAAGTGGTAAGTGCTATTCTAGCCCTAAATTATGTCAGAACAAAATTTCTGATAATTAATACCAAAGGTATTACTTCAAGATGCTTTGTTTAGAGGGTAGAATGATTTTCTCCATAAACAACAATTCCAGTAAATCGAAGACGAAACTCGAAAATCTTCTTCAAGTTCCATCTGAATGATTTAGCTAAATATCCACTTTCAACGGAAAGCTTAATCACACAAGTATATATGGTATAAGACTTGAAATAACAACTGTACAACTAGCCTATTCACATACAAAAGAACTATAAAATGAATTAATTCTATATTATGAGGAGGAGATCGGGGTTGTCATCAAACAGTGTCTGGCTTTAAATACGGCAAATTATACCCCAGTCATTTCTTTTTTTTTTCTATAAGTAGTTATTAGTATGTATAAAATATTAAAAAAAAAAAGCTGTGGCATTTCTATCAAACCATAACACTGAACAATGACTTTGAGCGTCAGCAGCAAAACCAAGAGGAGCCTGGCGAATTTGGTCAACCAAATATGGCGCAAACAATTCTAATTCCTGCTCCAATTCCATGAGAATACATTGTTGCCAGTTGCAAAAATGAGAACAGCAACGGGGTCTGATAACTAAAGACGCAACCCCATTACCATGTGTATGCATGACATACATACCCCAGTACTGAGCAAGTAGTGTGGATACAGGTAATGAAGCCAATGTCTGATGGGAAGGGTTCTTCTAAATCCTCTTTATTTTTTTTATGCTGTGACTCTGGCTATCCAAAGTATCTGTTGAAACGATTTTTTTCACTGACTGTACTTACTTAAGGAAAGACATAGGGTATCATATTATGTGTCACTGTGTCTGTGTGAATCCGAAAAAACGGCTGTTCATGATGAAAAGAGCACTGAAGAGACAAACTCATTTTAAGCGTCGATGAAAACAATCTAAGCTTATGATTGTTCAAGGTCTATTCACGTGATTGTTTCGAATGGATTTCGGGGAGATTTCTAATCCCTTAAAAATGACTGTTCATACTTCAGTGACCCATTTCATTAAAATTAACACTAGTACAAAAAATTCCATAACTATATAATATCCATATATATATAGATATAGCCATTACATATAAGAAACCGGGTGGTTTATTGGGTGGAACCTGTTTTAAGAGGGCACTGGGGCGAAAGCAGCGGCTTAAACTACTGACTGCTCATTCAATAAATCAAAATCAAAACAGACGAGTAAGTCACTCGCTTTTTTTATCAGATCCGAACCAAACCACAATCAACAGAAATACAGCTTCCACAGTCTGAATGAGCCTGCAATAGCTCCCTTAATGCCACCTTTGGACTTAAAAGACTAAATGTATACAACAGTTCCTTTTGCCCAGGCCCTGAGTTGTGTACTGTATGAATTGTGTACTAAGTTTTTTTTTTCCTATTCCCGTTTTCTTTAGACTAAATGCCCATCGTAATGCGTTGTGCAAAGAAGATGCTCCCCACTGACCAACAAATAATTTACTTTAAACAATAACCTGAACATACAGACTAGAGACAGAGGATGGGGTTGGGAGGGGGGCTTTGGGTATAGAAATTCAACATGAATGTTAGAGAAGAGGAGAGGGGAGGGGGGAGGTTTTGATTGGGATGAAGGAGTTTCTAGATTTGATTCAGCAGGATGTACCAATAACACAAATCCTTGGGGAAACATATTTTCCGGTTGGTACTCGTTGAATTGATACTAAGGATATTTTTCTTTTTAATCGTAACGTGAAAAATTTATACATAAAATAATCTAAACAAGGAAATATTCTCCTTGTATCTTTCGACTTGCCAAATCACCTCCTGACATAGGTTTGTTTTAAAAAAAAAATGGAAGTGAAATACTAAACTGTGTAACTCCACTGTCACTACCTGAGTAGAATACTTTCAAAAGAATGTAGTTGGATACTTTCAAAAGAATGTAATTGGAAGTACTGTAACTATTGCAAAGTAATTTTCGAACATGAACTAAAAAACACAGACCCTTTTATGGCATTGAGAGCATTCAAAAGACAGACAGAGTCCTACATCATGTTGATGCCAATGGCAAAGACATTAACCTTTCTTAATATAAGGACTACAAACTCTTCGTCTAGTCTTGCGTGATCTGTTGGCAAATAAGTTGGTCATATAAAAAATTCTTCTTATGCTTAAATGTTACTGTACAAAAAACGGAGGTGTGATGCTAGATGATTAAAATGACGATGGAATGAAAAATTAACAGGTTACAGAGCCCGCTTCCTTTACATAATTAACACAAACATGCTTCTGGCAGTTTCAAAGGCTCGCAGCTGTCGTGTTGTCACAAAGGTGGAGGAGACTGATATTTTCAGCATCCTTGCTTTCGTTTTTTTTTTCCATATTCGAAATCAAATGATACACCTGTGACTGGCACTTGCAAAATGCTTATAGGAGAATATATGGATTGTGTACATATGCGTACATGCGTATAATGACTAAAATGGATTACAGTTAAATGTCATGATTCTTAAGAGTAATACAGTATATAACATAAAAAATGACACTTCAAAAACGTCTGACGTCACTATACTAGAACACACATTTTTCATCAACTTTTTTTTTATTATTTTTTTCAGTTGCTATTTTAATCACATTTTTATATCAAACATTAGGTCCTATCCTCAACACCTCAATGATATTGACACAGTCACGGAAAACTGTGCAATCTTATAAAAAGTACTTCCCTATTCCGAGTGCTGCTTCCTCACAGTTATGAGAGCTTGAAGATCAACAATGATTGGCAGTAGCAACGGCCAGATAAATGGCTGGCTGGTCGACTACCCTAAAACACACGCAGCAACTATGATTAAGCTCAACAATTAATAATGCCAATATCAACCCAGCAGTCGTTACTAACACCAATGTCACTCAGCATGTCAGACACATCCGAAAATTCAAAATGAGATCCAGAGGACGTGGAGACGGCATCGAAGTCGAGATCAGAGTTGATTTCGTCCACCTCCACCTTGAAATCGTCGGAGGGGATCTGGAGGAAGTCCGAGAGGGAATCGAGATCACCGAGGGGAGACTCAGTAGGGGGCTCTTGCTTGATTTCTACTAAAGGCTCCAACTTTATTGTATGGGGAAGGGGGAGTGTAGGAGGAGGAGGAGGTGGGTCAGTCACTCTAGTTTCTGACAATGAGGTAGAAAGAAGAGGTTTTGGTGCAAAGACTTCGTCGCGCACTGCCCGGCGTTTTCGACTGTACAAAACGCCATCCCCATCATCGTCGTCGTCGTCGTCCTCGTCTGTGTCAACATCGCACGGCGAGGTCATTGACGCTGACAAGATGGACTCTGGTTTTAAGGATGTAAGGCCTGGTGCGCTCTCGATAGTATAGAGACCATACAAGAAAGGTTCCTTTGCAGGACTTGAGGAAGATGTTAACCTGTTCTTACTGCGGTTGCTGATCGTAGTCGTGGTGGTGATACGGCAGTCGTACAAGGACGCACTCTCAGGCGATGCTGGCATCTCCTGGGGCGTAGCAGGAACCTCGACAGGAGAAGTACACTGCGATATTGGAACATACATGGTGTTGCGGATCGACTCTTTGAATTTTTTATCGATTTTGAGCTTGAGCTTCAATTTGTTGTGATTAATTGACGAGATACCGCTGGTCAGTTGTGCTCTAGTGGTGTCAGCTGCTGCCAGTTTGATGCCCTTGAGAGCATTAGTTGCGATGATATTCGTCTTGATGTCCTTGGCCTTGGATACCCGACCTTTTTCCAGCGTCTTGATGTTGGCGTTTCCCGATTTGGTTTTCTTCCGAGGTCTATATTTGTAGTCTGGATACTCTTGCATGTGTAGCAAGCGCAACCGCTCCGCTTCCTGGATGTAAGGCTGCCTCTGACCTTCCGTCAGGTTCTTCCAGCGTTTGCCCAACTGTTTTGAGATCTCTGCGTTGTGCATGTCGGGGGCAAACTTCACAATCTCCCGTCGTTCCATCTGCGACCACACCATGAAGGCGTTCATGGGGCGCTTCACGTGGTTGGGGTTGTGCTTCTTCGTCTGGAAGAGAAGGGACATCATTAGTTTATGTGAAGAAATATTACTGTACAAGAATGTGACTATGATTCAGATAATTATTGTACATCCTAAAATTTTCTGTATAACAACGTGGCTATGATTATATCAATTTCAGACTATAAAACAATGTGGCTATGATTATATCTTATTGTTCATCATGAAAAAAAAATTGTACAATGTGATTATGATTATATCTTAATCACTGACATCTGAATAATCCAGATAATTATTGTTCTTTAGAAAAACATGTACAACAATATGGCTACGATTATATCTTATAATCTATGACATCTGGATAATCCAAATACTTATTGTCCATTAGAATGAGAACCCTCTAAATGTTAGCAGTAAAAGACCTTACTTAAAATATAAGGAATAATGATAAATCTTTGAATATCAAATCAACCTGTGCATTGCATATAATACAAAATTATGAGCTGTTAGTTTTAGACAATCGGTTTTATTCCATTTAGTTAAAAGTAAACAAGTTTCTATTTGCAGTTGAACAAGAAGAAAGTTTCTATTTTCCTGTTGAACAAGAAGAAAGTTTCTATTTTCCTGTTGAACAAGAAGAAAGTTTCTACTTCCAGTTGAAGAAGAAAACGGTTTCCATTTCCAGTTGAAAAAGAAAAAAAAAAGTTTCTAATTTCAATTGAAGAAAATAGTTTCTTTTTGTAATTGAAGAAGAAAATGGTTTCCATTTCCAGTTGAAAAAGTAAATAGTTTCTATTTCCAACTGAAGAAGAAAATAGTTTATATCTCCAATTGAAGACGAAATGGTTTTCACTTTTAGTTGAAAAGAAGTTTCTATTTCCAACTGAAGAAGAAAATGGTTTCCATTTCCAGTTGAAAAAGAAAATACTTTCCTTTTTCAATAGTTACTATTTCCAGTTGAAAAAGAAGTCTCTATTTCTAATTGAAGAAAACGTTTACTAAAGCCTTACAATTGGTGTTTGCCAAACATTAGACGCTCATGTACTTCTAGACACATGAAGATGAAAGCAAAATAAACTATGAGAGAGAGAGAGAGAGGAGAGAGAGAGAGAGAGAGAGAGAGAGAGAGAGAGAGAGAGAGTCTTAACGACACCTACTAGTCTAAAAGAGATAGAATGAAAAAGACATGGTGACAATTTTGTCGCTTTACAGGGTAACCGGGATCTCCTCATTAGGCCACTGGGAGTGTTGGCTGTCGAGACGTCAACCTGATGGAATGTGTTGTTATGAAAGGGGACTGAGGAGGAGGAGGAGGAGGAGGAGGAAGAGGAGGAGGGGAAGAGGAAGAGGAGGAGGAGGAGGAGGAGGAGGAGGAAGAGGAGGAGGGGAAGAGGAGGAAGAAGAGGATGAGGAGGAAGAAGAGGATGAGGAGGAAGAAGAGGATGAGGAGGAAGAAGAGGATGAGGAGGAAAAAGAGGAAGAAGAGGATGAGGGGGAAGAAGAGGAGGAGGAGGAGGAAGAAGAGGAGGAGGAGGAGGAAGAAGAGGAGGAGGAGGAAAAGAGGAAGAAGGAGGAGGAGGAAAGAGGAAGGAGGAGGAGGAGGAAAGGGAGGAAGAGAAGGAAGATTAGAGCAGGAAAAGGAAGAATATAAAAAGGAGGGGGAGGAGGAGGTAGAAGAGGGGTAGGAAGATGAAGAAGAAGAAGACGAAGAAGAAAAAGAAGAAGAAGAGCCGTAGGAGGTCGTCGTCAGTAGGTATATGTAGCGGTACGTTATACATATACAGTAGGTCCCCCAAACCAGAGCTCTTCCACCTTCCCATTCTGCCAAAGGCAAGGACGCCAACACTGCGTCGATCAGGAAAAGGGGAACACGATGATACAAATGACATTGAATGGGGAGCGAACGGGATGGGGAGAAGGAGACGTAAGGAGAAGACGTAAGGGGAGTAAGATAGTGAGGGAGAGATCCAGAAGTGGTTTGGAAAGAAGCAAAATCAAATTCGAATATCTTCGTGTTCGTTCCTTCATTTGATAAAAGTGGTTTCTAATCAAATGACATCGCTGTGAAACTTGGCATTACTTGGGTGTGGTTTACCAGCTAATAAAATGAGATGATATTGGTAAAAATTCTCTTTATGCATAAACATAGAAAATGCATAAGCATTTAAACAAAATGATGGAGAGAGAGAGAGAGAGAGAGAGAGAGAGAGAGAGAGAGAGAGAGAGAGAGAGAGAGGAGAGAGAGAGCCTTATCTCCTGCCGTCTTGAAAGAGCAAAAAAAAAAATCAAGGCTGTTGATGCTGTAAAAAACTTGAGCGCGTTACGTCCATGAGTCCGCCAAAGTCTAATGTTTCGTTCAACAACGTACTATTTCACTCCTATGCTGTATACCGAAACATCCTTATAACCTTAAAGAAAAAAAAAAAAGAAAAAAAAAAACAATAGAACCTGACAGAATTCGGGAAGAAAAACATATAACCGGAGAGAGAGAGAGAGAGAGGAGAGAGAGAGAGAGAGAGAGAGAGAGAGAGAGAGAGAGGAGAGAGAGAGAGAATCAACGAACGACCAAAATAAGACTTTTGTGAGAATTAGGAGCCATAGAAAGAGAGAGAGAAAGAGAGAGAGAAAGAGAGAAAAAAAGGAAAGGCGGAAAGGGAGAAAAAGTTTCGACACTTCGGAGGCCAAGTGCTGACGTCATTATTTTTTCTTATTCACACCTTTTTTTTTTCTTTTTTTTTTGACCCCTTCTATTTTTCTAAGGTTTAGTGAAGTGAATCGTCTTCCTTCCTCACCGAGCCTTAATTTTTTTCTCTCACCTTTAGTCAAGCCCACTTTTGATGGTCAGCTTGCAATGTTTGCGCCGAAAATCAAATTAACTTGAAACAGAAGTTACCCAGGATTCTCAAGTAAACAGAGGACTATCCCTTCCTTTTATAGTTTATATATTAAATATCTGTTTTAATGTTAATGTTTCTAAAATAATTAATTTCAATTTCTCATTACTTCTAATATTTATTTATTTTCTTATTTCTTTTCCTCACTGGGCTATTTTTCCCTGTTGGAGCCCTTGGGCTTATAGCCCCTTTCTTTTCCAAATAGGGTTGTAGCCTAGCTAGTAGTTATACTACTACTACTAGTACTACTACTACTAATAATAATAATAATAAATGATGATACAGGCTTACACCCTATGTATGGTTGTACTCTTGCTAACATTCTCAGATACAAACTTTTTTTCTTAATATCGAGATCTGTGCTAAACAATTCCCTAAGATTTGCTGAATGAAAAACTACGGTAATGCTATTTAACGTCGGTAGGCGTGAAAGTGGGCGTCGCATATGGGATTCTTGTAATTTACCACCAACAGAAAACAGTAGAAAGTCCGCGTCAGCCGTAGCAGATATTGAGCCAGAAATAGCTATATATGGAAGGGAGAGGAGAATATTATCTACTTCGGTTTATACTTTATGACATGTAACCCACCCTTACAAAATGACTACCAGGACTACTAGACCAGAGAGAGAGAGAGAGAGAGAGAGAGAGAGAGAGAGAGAGAGAGAGAGTAATATTACTGTACTAACAATGATAAACACCCGTCAAAGCGGAAGACGAAGGGTAGGGGAAATTATATGTCCTTTCGACCATAAACAAATGGTGGCTGTGTTTTTGGGATACAACAGGGGCTTAGGCATAATTCGTCTTTGATATGCAATGTAATTTTTAGTTAAGTTCACAAGAAAACCTAAAATTTGATGGGTCTAAAAAAATTACTATATGTCTCCTGGCTTTTTCAAAACCAAAGGGTGATTGAAATAGAGAAAGCTAACCAAGTTGAAATATAAAGTCGTGGTGTAAAAGTAAGAGCCTGTTTGATATGCAATGTAATCTTTGGTTAAATCCAAATAAAACCAAAAATTTGATGGCCTAAAAAATTTACTATATGTCTCCTGGCTTTTTCAAGCCCAGAGGGTGATTGAAATAGAGAAGCTAACCAAGTTGAAATAAAAAGTCGTGAGGTAAAAGTAAGAGCCTTTATCTAACAACTAAAGGAACATAGGCATTATTATGTGGATAAAACAGCACTTCTGTGGAGAAATGCTATTCAACAGGAGTGAGCAATACAAAGTAAATGCAAAAGAAAACATTTTAGTTGTGATACAGAGATATAATGCTAATAGATATTGAATATATTGATAGTTGTGGCTAGCAAATGGATTATTACGTAACTATGGTTTGGGTAATGGAAGGAATTAAGCTAAAGTTATAGACATTGTAAAAACTTTTAATCTTGTAAATAGAAACAGGATAGCCTGCTTTGACAAAAATATGTAACGCAGTTGAAACCAATCACCCACAAAATAAAAAAGTAAAAATAAATAAAACGTCAATTTACATACTTCCATATTCAACTCATCCCGGGTTGTAATATAAAAGAAATACCAATTTTCTTCTCAATAAAGTACATTTATATATGGTAGATTGGATTAATTAACTGATCAGGATTAGGTTACTTTTCTCCCCTCCACTTCCTGAATCTACGAAGCCCCTCAAATTACCATAAAAACAGACGATGATGTTGCAATAATATAATTAGCCTTTCCTTGGCTGTCATATTTCCTACGCCTCCCATTTCCGACTGGAATATTCCGCTCTAGGAACGGAACTTAACTTTCTCTCATGCTCTCCTATTACGCTATATTCCCAGGCCTAATTGAAGGCCTGCCTCTCTCTCTCTCTCTCTCTCTCTCTCCTCTCTCTCTCTCTCTCTCCTCTCTCTCTCTCTCTCCTCTCCTCTCTCTCTCTCACATACACACTAGCGCTAAGGATCACCTGGCTTCATATCTGATGAAATCGTAAATAATTCTTTGGTCTTTAATTCAAATAACGCTAGTCTATAGCAATTATATGGCAGTCATCATAAGAACATCATATTGACAACAAAACAAGGCCTAAAAAACTGTATAAATACTTATCTTAAAAAATCAGAGGAATGTCACGTGAAATATATACCTGTTTCTTTCTTAACGTTTCTATTACATTAAGACAATCTACTTTGAACGCCCCAAACTTTTTTTTTTTCTTATCTAGAACCTGCCGCTGACTTATCTGCCGAGATGAAAAATTTGCATCGTATCGTTCAACAATGTGATTTAATTTCAGTCATAAAAAAACGCATTATAGAAAATAATTACTTAAACGACATTCACAAAAGAATAAACGCAGAAGTCTGTTTACTCTGCATGTAAACAAACACTCATCAAAGGAAAGCGATGTTGCAACAACACACTCTCCTCTCTCTCTCCTCTCCTCTCTCTCTCTCTCTCTCCTCCTCTTCTCCCTCTCTCTCTCTCTCTCTCTCTCCCAAACACACATACATACACGCGTTGAATACGTTTTTTCTTTTTTCATGAAGTTATTACAAGAGTTTCTCCAAGGGCACGAGTTCCTCGAGGTTCTTAAGGCGGAGGAAAAAAATATCAGTGAGAGTACGAGCGACTTCTTTCACATGCAAAGGCATGACGTCGTTTACTTCTCTGAAGCCTGTAGTAGGAGGGAGAATATAAGAAAGGGAGGAATAGGGGGGGGGGCAGGAGGAAAGGGGGTGAGGAGTGGGGAGGATAAAACTAAACCCACCCTCGCCAAAAAAAAAAAAAAAAAAAAAAAAAAGAAGCTACGTGTAACATGAGATGCTTCTGAAATATTTATTTTCATGTTGTTACTGTTCTTAAAATATTCAATTTTTCCTTGTTTCCTTTCTCACTGGGCTATTTTCCTGTTAAGAGCCCCTGGGCTTATCCTACTTTTCCAACTAGGGTTGTAGGTTTGCAAGTAATAATAATAATAATAATAATAATTAATAATTACCAGAACTATTGCCAAGTATTTTGCATTTCTTAATATAAGTGATGAATACCTACTGATCTTAAAAGTCACTAAATCTATAACTGATTTTTTTTTTTTTTTCGAAACGAGGTTCGTCTTTTGCAAAATATATCAAGAAACCTGAAAAAAACTCTATACAAAGATGTCAACGGGAAAAGATGAGAATTCATTTCTTGTCAAACATATGAATGATCATTACGTAATCGTATTCTAAATGGTCTATTATACATATAAACTCGAACTCCTCTGATGTGCGTGTGGAAGAAAAAAAAAGGAAAGCCAGGAGTCGAGCCTCTAGTCGAGCTTCTCCGACAGTTAACATGAAAGTGTCGAGCGTTTGACAGGGCAAGAACGAAAAAAGTTGCAAAAGTTCTCTCTCCCCTGTCTGTCAGAGAGAGAGAGAGAGAGAGAGAGAGAGAGAGAGAGAGAGAGAGAGAGAGAGAGAGATGAAAAGTGGAAGGTTTAAAAAGTGAGATGAAAAATGAGAGAGTGAAAGGTTAAAAAGAGAGATGAAAGAAAGGATGCGGAAGGAGAGAGAGAGAGAGAGAGAGAGAGAGAGAGAGAGAGAGAGAGAGAGAGAGAGAGAGAGAGAGTTAAACAGGAAAAGGGATAAAAAGACAGACTACTAAAGACAGGATTTAGAAGAAAGATGAGGGATAGTGAAGCGCAATAAGATGGAAATTGTGTTCATAGGCGATCACACAAAAAGTATATTCACACAATAAGCGGCCTATGGAACCAGTTTAAACGTCTCGTAAATTCTACCTAAATGGGAGTATTATCTCTCCAGTTATACATTTGTGAAGAGAGAGAGAGAGAGAGAGAGAGAGAGAGAGAGAGAGAGAGAGAGAGA
>NC_090737.1:14093376-14125876 GCF_036898095.1 Palaemon carinicauda
GGACATATTGCAGAGGCAGAGTGGTTGGTTAGAGCAGTTGTTTTGCAATGCAGGGTCGTTGTGGTTGGTTCCCTCAGCCAGTTGCATGCGAGTTTTTGTGTGTCCCGAGATGAATTGTGGGTTGGTTCTTGTCAAACATAATTTTCATTGCAGAGAGTCGGAGGGCAAAGGTTACATGTTGGTGGTTTTTTTTTTTTTTTTTTTTTTTTTTTTTTTTTTTTGAATGAAACTAATTTTCTTAATTCACTGTTAGATATTATGTTATGTGAAATTTATTTTCTTTAGCTTCGAACGCTATTCTGTTCTTAATTAATTGTTAGATATTGTGTTATGTGATATATATATATTTTTTTTATTAATGAAACTAATTTTCCTAATTCATTGTTAGATATTATGTTATGTGAAATTTATTTTCTTTAGCTTCGAACGCTGTTCTGTTCTTAATTAATTGTTAGATATTGTGTTATGTGATTTTTTTTTTTTTTTCAAACTCGGTTCTGATCTCAATTCATTGTTAAATATTATGTTATGTGAAATTTATTTATTAGCTTCGAACTCTGCGCTGTTCTCGTAGCTGATTTGTTAATTCTTGATAAAACGTTAAACTTATGAGAAATATATATTACCAGCTAAACGATAACAAAAAACAAATTTAGTTTGTACTATACTTTGAATTTATTTTTATAAATTCGATTTTAATTTTTATTTTTTTTTACGAATTCGTTTCTTATTTTTATTTTTTTTACGAAATCGATTTTTATTTTTACTTTTTACGAATTCGTTTCTTATTTTTATTTTTATACGAAATCGATTTTTATTCTTATTTTTTACGAATTCGTTTTTTTATAGCTTGGCTTGACAGATACAGTAGCCATGTGTACGGTGAGTAATTTCCTAGTAAATAAATTTTTAGTTGAATAGAAACTATAGCATAAAAATTTTCACTTATGATAATTTGTGCTCGTCCTTTTCAGTAATTATGCGTCTTTGTTAGAGTCGTTGAATGCATCTTTTTAGTTTGAAGGCGAGAATGAAGACTTGACTCTTGAGCAACCCAAGACCCGCTTAAGGTTTGTTGTTGCCCACCACTTGAAGAAAAGTCACGTGGGGGATTTTTTGGGGGTTTGGGTAACGACAGCAATACTGAGCAACCCAGGGTGATCAGCTTGGTCGAGTGACGTAACCCCCCCCCCCCCTTCTCTCTCTCTCTCTCTCTCTCTCTCTCTCTCTCTCTCTCTCGCGTCTCAATAACAGATGTATTGGCTTCTTGGTGACACTCTCTCTCTCTCTCTCTCTCTCTCTCTCTCTCTCTCTCTTAGTAACAGATGTATGGGCTTTTGTGACACCATGGCTTAACCTTCGTATGGGTCGTCTTCTCGAATGGGGAATTCATATAGGTTGATTGAATAAGCATGTGAATTTTGGTAAATCTTGTAAATGGTTTTCACGTAAAAACTCAAACGTACACTCGATTCGCCAGTACTCCCTCTGTGACACTCGTTTTAGGTCCTGTTACCCATTTTCTCCATTGTGCGAGACATAATGTAGAGACGGACATGATCAAATGCTTTAGGAAAAAATACTGTGGTCAGAAAGAGGAGACGTAGAAGGCAGAACAATGGTATTGGGGTACAAGAAGGGATACAAAACAATTGCGATATTTTGTGACGGGTAAGTGCAAATACTGCGATGTGGGGTAATTTTGAAGTAACGATTTGATTAACATTATAAGGGATGCGATATCTCTCTCTCTCTCTCTCTCTCTCTCTCTCTCTCTCTCCTTGAATAGACTTCCAGTGGCCCTAGTGAACAGTAACACAGTAAACGAGTTCAAGAATAAGTTAGACAAGATCATGATAACTAAATGCTAAAACTAAATCGCTCTACCAAAGAGCAAATGGAGTCTTTGAGACGTCCAAAATCCTTGTAACTCTCTCTCTCTCTCTCTCTCTCTCTCTCTCTCTCTCTCTCTCTAAACATCCTTGACTTTCTCCTCTTCCGTGAGAGAAAGAGAGAAGGGGATTGGAGGTGGGTGATGGTGTCGGCTGCTGGGTGTTATAAAAGAATCAAGTTACTGTGGCGCCCTTGGCACATGATAAAGAATTGCCTTTTTCCCCTCATACGAAAGCCTCAAGTATTTCCTCCATTGCCCCCTCAGTCACTTCCCACCTCCTCGCCACTTTATTATTTTTGCCTTACTCTTGCCCAACTTCCCTTCCTCATCTTCCTCCTCCTCCTCCTCCTTTTGCATCTTTCTTTCTATTTCCTTTATTATTATTATTATTGTTATTATTATTACCAGCCAAGCTACAACCTTAGCTGGAAGAGCAAGATGCTACAAGCCAAAGGGCTCCAACAGGGAAAAATAGCCCAGTGAGGAAAGGAAATAAAGAATGAATAAATAATGAGAACAAATTAACCAATTATTCTAAAAATAGTAACAACGTCAAAGCATATGTCATAACCGTATATCTCTATGGGGATTGAAATAATATATCAGATCTCAATTTATAGAAAAGTTTTTATTTCTCTCTCTCTCTCTCTCTCTCTCTCTCTCTCTCAGGTACAGTGTGTGGCGGGCAGTTTCCTGAATTAATTACCAGAATAACGAAGACTAGTTGAGCCATCGCTGTTTTCCCTTGTGATTTTTTTTTTTATTTATTTTAGGTTTTTTTTTTTTTGGGGGGGGGCGGCTGGGAGTTCTTTTAATCAGAGAAAGTACATAGAGGGAAGAGAAGAAAAAAAAATCTTAACACCTATGTGGTGTCTGAGAAAATGGGCTGTTTTTTTTCTCTCTCTCCCTCTGTTTCAAGGTTTTCCAACATCTCTATTATTTCAAAATTTTGAGAGAGAGAGAGAGAGAGAGAGAGAGAGAGAGAGAGAGAGAGGCGTGTACTTACTGCCCTTCCATAGCAGGAGGTGGACGACGACTGAAGTGAAGAGGTACTTGTAGATGATTTTGAACGCGTGAACGAGGACCATGTGGACATCTCATCACCTTGTCAACTCCCTCCCTTCCTCCCTTCTCCTCCTCCTCCTCCTCAGCTTAACGCCCTTGCTGAGTTCCCTCATATTTTCTCTACTTTTGATTTGGATGATGAATTATTTTTGTTTTAGCTTTTTGTCTAGTAGGAGTGACTTCGTATTTGTATCTTCCAATGAAGAGACAAAACATTGTTGAAAGGAATATTTTATTCCATTACATAACAACACAATTTGTAATACTTTTCATTTCTTTTCGTAATCTCTAATTGAAACTTTTTCTAGTTTTTTTTTCCTTAGTTTATGATACATCATTTTGTCCTTTATACGATATAACATAATATGGAAACTTGAGATTCTCTCTCTCTCTCTCTCTCTCTCTCTCTCTCTCTCATACACATTTCTTCTTTGTGAAGTTTCACTACCAAACCTTGCTCTTCGCGTTACTGGCCATCTTCAGATGCCAAGACCTGTCATTTGATAAGGTCTATTCCCTTGACTGTTTTGAGCTGTGATCAAGACCTTCGTGGTCTCGAAAATGCGTAAGGACCAGTGCGGTGTCTGAATGTAGCTCTTTTATTTCTTTATTGAACTGCTATTTATTCTGTATTTCTTAAAATGTAACCGCAGTCAAGGAATAGAGTTGATTATATGGAAATTCCAAACGTTCTTAATTAATGTGAATCTTATGCTCTCTATATATCAAACTGTCGTCAGCTTATTACAGACACCACAACATAATGCACATAGCCTCTGTCAATTTCATTATAAGCTTTGCTTTTGCCCTTATAGCCCAGTGTACTTTCAAACTTTTTATTTACCTTGCCATGACCAAAGTGTGTGCATGGCGCATGTAAGAGAGAACGCGGGATGTGAGTAAAGTGGGTGCTGTTTATATATAGCATTGAACAATTCCAAAAGGTGCAGTGTATGAATGTAACAGATGGTGGTTTGGTCATGTAGAGGGAATTGGAGGAAGCTTAGTTCAGAGGGAAAATCCGAAGTCTTTTAGAGTTTAAAGGAGACGGGATCCTACGAATGGTTTGATGATAGCGAAAGGGAATTGTTTGAATACAAGGTCTCTGATGCTCAGAATTTCTGTAGTTTTTACAAATGAAGCAATGTATGTTTAAGCCTAGGATAGATAGGGTTATGATTGTGGAAACCCTAATTTGAAACTTGATAGATAAAATAAAACTTTTTCGTCGGTATAATATTCCCCTTTAAAATCATCTAAAAAACACAGCCTTTCGATTTAGCATATTTCTCTCTTAAATAAATTAACCTGTATTTCGATCCTGGACTAAGATTTTAATGGGTTGATTCCAGACGAAAATTTAAATGTTGGATCAAATCTTGACGAATATTCAAGTCTGGGTCAATCCCAGATGAAGATTTAAAGATTTAAGTGTCTGGGTCGATCCCACACTAAGATTTAACTCTAGGTCGATCCCAGATGAAGATTTAAAGATTTAGGTGTCTGGGTCAATCCCAGATGAGGATTTGAAAATATAAGTGTGGGCCGATTCCAAATGAGGATTAAAAATTATATAAGTGTGTGGGTCGATCCAGAGGAGGATTAAAAGATATGAGTGTCTGGGTCGATCCTAGATGAGGATTTAAACTTGAATTTATAAATGTCTGAAATCGATCCCAGATGAAGATTAAAGATTTAGGTGTCTGGGTCGACCCCAGATGAGGATTAAAATATATATGTGTGCGAGTCGGATCCCAGGTGAGGATTAAAGATCATGTAAGTGTGTGGGTCGATCCCAGGTGAGGATTAAAGATCATGTAAAGTGTAGGGTCGATACCAGATGAGGATTAAAAAAAATGTACAAGTGTGTGGGTCGATCCCAGATGAAGATGTAAATATTTGGGTCGATCCCAAGCAAGTCAAATCCAGATGACTAGGTTTATCCCAAAAATCATAACTAGCCCCTCTGTACCGCTCAACCTAATCAACGCCTCAGTATTTGTAACCTTGCTATTTGTCGACATGTACTCTCTCTCTCTCTCTCTCTCTCTCTCTCTCTCAGCTGGAGAAGAACCCGTCGGTTCTCGTGCCAACACCTAACATTCACCCCTCCTCCTCCCTTCTCCTCCTCCTTCTCCTCCTCCTCCTCCTCCTGTCATTCGCCTCATCCTAGCAGTTATCAACAGCCTCTTCGAACCACTCCTAGATAGTTATTACTTCTATTATTGTTCATTTCCTTCGCCCAATTTTTATCCGGAAATTTCTCTCCCCTTCGGCGTTAGCTGGATGTCATTTTAATTTATTTGTTTTCTCATCGGCTGGCCAGGAGGGAAGGAAGACTGTAACTCACAGGGAAAGGGAAGTAGGCCTACGGAAGAGGCGTAGAGTAACACCCTATTCTATTTTTTTTTTTAATGCGATACAACGTCTTCTTTCTCACTTAATTTTTTTAGGGGGTAACATTCGAGGGTTTTAATTTGAATAAGTAAATAATTCGGATTCCCTTGAGTGATTAAATCGAAAATAAGTGGAAAAAATTATAGATGTATTCAAATTAGTATTTATCTTTCATAAAGGAATTTGTTTTGACGGAAATGAAGAATTACATTTTTTACTGCTGTGAATAAAAAGGTAAAAAATATAGTACGTGTATATACAAGCATTACTAGTATTGCTGCGTCAGCTATTATTTTTATTATGTTTTAATCTTTTTCCAATTATCTTGCTTCTTTTCTCTTTAGATTTATGCCAGAAGAATACCTCTCTCTTTCTCTCTCTCTCTCTCTCTCTCTCTCTCTCTCTCTCTCTCTCTCGTTAAAATATAAAACTTAAAGTGCAGTTGAATGATAATAAAAATTAAACATGATAGAAGAGAATCTCTCTCTCTCTCTCTCTCTCTCTCTCTCTCTCTCTCTTTAAAATATAAAACCTAAAGTGCAATTGAATGATAGTAAAATTAAACATGATAGAAGAGAATCTCTCTCTCTCTCTCTCTCTCTCTCTCTCTCTCCTCTCGTCAAAATATAAAACCTAAAGTGCCGTTGAATGATAATAAAATTAAACATGATAGACGAGAATCTCTCTCTCTCTCTCTCTCTCTCTCTCTCTCTCTCTCTGCACTTCAAGGTAGCTATCTATAACTTTCCAGGAACCATCTTTATTCATCTCCCCCCCCCCCCTCTTTCCCCACATTCAATCCCCCTTCCCTGGCCCTCACGTCAGACTGTGCCTCTCTATTCATAACTTATTCCATAACTTTTTATGCGTGGTTTTTAGGGCTCTATTTTTGATGGGTGATTTTGATAATGTTTCATCGTTTTATTTGAAGTGTATTTGTGCAAAATTTATCATATATATATATATATATATATATATATTTTGTTTTGTCTATATCATTCATTTATATATATACTATATATATATATATATTTGGACAAGATTGTTTTAATGATACAATAAGTGTGGAACTTGAACAATCGTTTACCTGAATGTTAGGTAGAAGGTGGTAATTATAAACTATTTTGAACTCCCAACCGCAGCTTTGCAGACATACAAACCAGTAGGCTTAGTTACCAACCTGTTATTTGAAATTCTGTTTTATACCTCCATTCAAGGCAGAGCCATCCGTACACGGATTTGAGAATATTATGGGGTTGTTCCTCATTGCGTGAGCTGTGGGATTCGCTTAACAACCCAGCCAAGATTGTCCCTAAGTACCGACATCAAGATTATATATCCTTTAGTATCAACTGTTCTTTGCTTTACGACGATTGTTTGCGCGAATCGACTGGCAGCTCCTGCCATCTAGCGAGTTCTTTTTGCAACATAACTTGTTTAGTGATTTACTGATCATACAAATGGATTTTCATACAGCGTTTAAGTTTTCGTATGTAATTCTGCCTGCATACTGTCTGTGTGTGTGTGTGTGTGTGTGTGCGTGTGTGTAATGTAGCTTAGATGTGAGTCAGCCAAGCGTTATAATCTGAGCGGAACCAGCTGCTGGCTAAATAGGCTCCACCCAAGCTCCAACTTAGGCCCTCCTAATAAGACTACTCTGAACACACCCACCCCTTTCTCTCCTCCAATCCCACCCCCCATCTCTCTCTCTCTCTCTCTCTCTCTCTCTCTCTGTGTGTATATATATATATATATATATATGTATATATATATATAAAGCCTATTTTCTTTCTCTCTCTCTCTCTCTCTCTCTCTCTCTCTCTCTCTCATTTGTATAATTTGTATTTTTCTTTGAAATATTATAAGCGTATTTTTTTATTCTTAATAATTTTAATATTCATTTATTCAGAATTTATCAAATAAGCTACGGTCCATACAGATTTCACTCAATTTCGCCCAAGCTGTTCCATCACGGGCCTCATTAGCTGGTTTATTTTAAAATGATCAAGTCTCCGTTGGATTTCGGGGAAAAAAGTATGCGAATAAGTAAACTTTATTTATTTTTTTTCGTAAATTGTTGAGGCATAGCTATGCCGAGGGGACAATTTTTTTTTCTTTTCAGCTAATAGAAAGATAAAAGAAATTGAGAAGGGAAAAGAGAAAGACGGGGTCAGAGTATTGTATGCATCATATCTGTAGTTTTTTTTTTTTTCTTCTAAAAATATTAGTCGAATCTGAAATGCACTTATTTTCGGACGTTTTTCTTTATTAATTCTTGGGTGAAGGTGATCAAAATACAAAGTAATAAAAAAAATCTGCCAAAATTTACACTTCCAGTTTAGTTTTCCAAATAAGAAAAAACTTCAAAATAGTAATACGGATGCTAGGGAAGATCATAGCATCGAAAATCCCAATATAACCCAGCCTTCAATTATTTTCAGTATCCTCAATAAGATTCTCGATATACGTTTCTTTTTTCAACCTACATTTCCACCCCGTTTTCCAGACAACTTGTAATAGACACACATTGATCTGTGATGAGGTCTTGGGGGTTTTTCCCCGATAAACATCAAAGTTGGACCCGTCCACTCACATTTGAAGACGATGTACTCTCTCTCTCTCTCTCTCTCTCTCTCTCTCTCTCTTTGTGCTTCGAAAAAAGAATGAAAAATAAATTACAATCAAACAATGATTTTTAAGCAAAGAACTCTCTCTCTCTCTCTCTCTCTCTCTCTCTCTCTTTGTGCTTCGAAAAGAGAATGAAAAATAAGAACTCTCTCTCTCTCTCTCTCTCTCTCTCTCTCTGGTTCGAAAGAATGAAAAATAAGGAACAATTAGACAATGATTTTAAGCAAAGAACTCTCTCTCTCTCTCTCTCTCTCTCTCTCTCTCTCTGGTGCTTCCAGAAGCGAATGGAAGATAAGTAACAATTAGACAAGGATTTTATCTTTTTTCACTTGCTTTTAAGCAAAGAATCTCTCTCTCTCTCTCTCTCTCTCTCTCTCTCTCAAATGGACAGACTTCAGGTCGGAAGTCTTACCGAGGCGAGATGGAGCTTTCTCTACCATATACAACCATCAACCAGCGTAAAAGTTCTTACTACTTTTTATTGCTTTCTTTCTCTCTCTCTCTCTCTCTCTCTCTCCTCTCTCTCTCTCTCTACAAATGTATATCTGGAGAGATAATAATCCCATTTAGGTAGAATTTACGAGACGTTTTAAACTGGTTCCATAGGCCGCTTATTGTATGAATATACTTTTTGTGTGATCGCCTATGAACACAATTTCCATCTTATTGCGCTTCACTGTCCCTCATCTTTCTTCTAAATCCTGTCTTTAGTAGTCCTGTCCTTTTATCCCTTTTCCTGTTTAACTCACTCTCTCTCTCTCTCTCTCTCTCTCTCTCTCTCTCTCCTTCCGCATCCTTTCTTTCATCTCTTTTTAACATTTCACTTTTTTCATCAATGACTTAACCTCTCTCTCTCTCTCTCTCTCTCTCTCTCTCTCTCTCCTTCCGCATCCTTTCTTTCATCTCTTTTTAACATTTCACTTTATTCATCTCTTTAAACATTTCACTTTTTTCATCTCTGACTTTCTAACCTTCCACTCTCTCTCTCTCTCTCTCTCTCTCTCTCTCTCTCTCTCTGACAGACAGGGAGAGAGAACTTTTGCAACTTTTTTCGTTCTTGCCCTGTCAAACGCTCGACACTTTCATGTTAACTGTCGGAGAAGCTCGACTTCGACTCCTGGCTTTCCTTTTTTTTTCATCCACACGCGCGTCAGAGGAGTTCGAGTTTATATGTATAATAGACCATTTTGAATACGATTACGTAATGATCGTTCAAATGTTTGACCAGAACTGAATTCTCATCTTTTTCAGTTGACATCTTGGTATAGAGGTTTTTTTTTTCAGGTTCCTTGATGATATATTTTGTAAAAGATCAGTTATAGATTTAGTGACTTTCAAGATCAGTAGTTATTCACCACCTTTATTAAGAAATGCAAAATACTTGGCAATAGTTCTGGTTATTATTATTATTATTATTGTTATTGTTACTTGCAAACCTACAACTCTAGTTGGAAAAACAGTATAAGCCCAGGGGCTCTAACAGGGAAAATAGCCCAGTGAGGAAAGGAAACAAGGAAAAATAGAATATTTTAAGAACAGTAACAACATTAAAATAAATATTTCAGAAGCATCATATGTTACGCGTATCTTTTTTTGGCGAGGGTGGGTTTAGTTTTTATCCTCCCCACTCCTCCCTTTCCTCTCCCCCCCCCCTTATTCCTCCCTTCTTATACTCTCCCTCCCACTACAGGCTTCAGAGAAGTAAACGACGTCATGCCTTTGCATGTGAAAGAAGTCGCTTTTGCTCTCACTGATATTTTTTTTCCTGCGCCTTAAGAACCTCGAGAAACTCGTGCCCTTGGAGAAACTCTTGTAATAAACTTCATGAAAAAAGAAAAAAAACGTATTCAACGTGTGTATGTATGTATGTATGTATGTATGTGTGTTTGAGAGAGAGAGAGAGAGAGAGAGAGAGAGAGAGAGAGAGAGAGAGAGAGAGAGAGAGAGAGAGAGAGAGAGAGAGAAATATTGTTGCAACATCGCTTTCCTTTGATGAGTGTTTGTTTACATGCAGAGTAAACAGACTTCTGCGTTTATTCTTTTGTGAATGTCGTTTAAGTAATTATTTTCTATAATGCGTTTTTTATGGCTGAAATTATATCTCATTGTTGAACGATATGATGCAAATTTTTTCATCTCGGCTGATAAGTCAGCGACAGGTTCTAGATAAGAAAAAAAAAAAGTTTTGGGCGTTCAAAGTAGACTGTCCTAATTTAATAGAAACGTTAAGAAAGAAACAGGTTTGTGTTTTACGTGACATTCCTCCTAAATTTTTAAAGAAAAGTATTTATACAGTTTTGTTGTCAATATGATGTTCTTATGATGACACTGCCATCATTTGAATTAACGACCAAAGAATTGTTTACGATTTCATCAGGTTCGAAGTCTGGTGATCCAGAGAGAGAGAGAGAGAGAGAGAGAGGAGAGAGAGAGGAGAGAGAGGAGAGAGAGAGAGAGAGAGAGAGAGAGTAGGCCTTCAATTAGGCCTGGGAATATAGCGGTAATAGGAGAGCATGAGAGAAAGTTAAGTTCCGTTCCTAGAGCGGAATATTCCAGTCGGAAATGGGAGGCGTAGGAAATATGACAGCCAAGGAAAGGCTAATTATATTATTGCAACATCATCGTCTGTTTTTATGGTAATTTGAGGGGCTTCGTAGATTCAGGAGTGGAGGGGAGAAAAGTAACCTAATCCTGATCTGTTAATTAATCCAATTTACCATATATAAATGTACTTTATTGAGAAGAAAAATTGGTTTTTCTCTTATATTATAACCCGGGATAAGTCGAACATATTTGTGTGCATTTATATTTTAATATTTTACCTTATTCTTTTGTGGGTGATTGGTTTCAACTGCGTTACATATTTTTGTCAAAGCAGGCTATCCTGTTTCTATTTACCAGATTAAAAGTTTTTACCAAAGTTTATAACTTTTGTTTAATTCCTTTCATTACCCAAATCATAGACACGTATAATCCATTTGCTAGCCACAACTATCAATATATTCAATATCTATTAGCATTATATGTCTGTATCACAACTAAAATGTTTCCTTTTGCATTTGCTTTGTATTGCTCACTTCTGTTGGATAGCATTTGTTCACAGAAGTGCTGTGTTATCCACATAATAATGTTTATGTTCCTTTAGTTGTCAGATAAAGTTATCCTTATATCTGAACAGGCTCTTACTTTTACCTCGCGACTTTTTATTTCAACTTGGTTAGCTTCTCTATTGCAATTTCCCTTTGGGCTTGAAAAGGCCAGGAGCCATATAGTAATTTTTTTAGGCCATCAAATTTTTGGTTTTCTTTGGATTTAACCAAAGATTACATTGCATATCAAACAGGTTCTTACTTTTACACCACGACTTTATATTTCAACTTGGTTAGCTTCTCTATTGCAATCTCCCTTTGGGCTTGAAAAGGCCAGGAGCCATATAGTAATTTATTAGGCCATCAAATTTTTGGTTTTCCTTTGGATTTAACCAAAGATTACATTGCATATCAAACAGGTTCTTACTTTTACACCACGACTTTATATTTCAACTTGGTTAGCTTCTCTATTGCAATCACCCTCTGGGCTTGAAAAAGCCAGGAGACATAGTAATTTTTTTAGACCATCAAATTGTTTTGGTTTTCTTTGGATTTAACCAAAAATTGCATTGCATATCAAAGGCGAATTATGCCTAAGCCCCTGTTGTATCCCAAAACACAGCCACCATTTGTTTGTGGTCGAAAGGACATATAATTTCCCCTACCCTTCGTCTTCCGCTTTGACGGGTGTTTATCATTGTTAGTACAGTAATATTACTCTCTCTCTCTCTCTCTCTCTCTCTCTCTCTCTCTCTCTCTCTCTCCCTCTCTCTCTCTCTCTCTCTCCTCTCTCTCTCTCTCTCTCTCCTCTCTCTCTCTTTGACTTTGACTCTGCTGGTAGTCCTGGTAGTCATTTTGTAAGGGGTGTGGGTTACATGTCATAAAGTATAAACCGAAGTAGATAATATTCTCCTTCCTTTCATATATAGCTATTTCTGCCTCAATATCTGCTACGGCTGACGCGGTCTTTCTACTGTTTCTGTTGGTGGTAAATTACAAGAATCCCATATGCGACGCCCCACTTTCACGCCTACCGACGTTAAATAGCATTACCGTATTTTTTCATCCAGCAAATCTAAGGGAATTGTTTAGCACAGATCTCGATATTTAAAAAAAAAAAGTTTGTATCTGAGAATGTTAGCAAGAGTACAACCATACATAAGGTGTAAGCCTGTATTATTATTATTATTATTATTATTATTATTATTATTATTATTATTATTATTATTATTATTAGCTAGGCTACAACCCTATTTGGAAAAGAAAGGTGCTATAAGCCCAAGGGCTCCAACAGGGAAAAATAGCCCAGTGAGGAAAAGAAATAAGGAAATAAATATTAGAAGTAATGAGAAATTGAAATTAAATATTTTAGAAACATTAACATTAAAACATAATTAATATATAAACTATAAAAGGAAGGGATAGTCCTCTGTTTACTTGAGATGAGTGTCCTGGGTTACTTCTGTTCAAGTTAATTTGATTTTCGGTGCAAACATTGCAAGCTGACCATCAAAAGTGGGCTTGACTAAAAGGTGAGAGAAAAAAATTAAGGCTCGGTGAGGAAGGAAGACGATTCACTTCACTAAACCTTAGAAAAATAGAAGGGGCAAAAAAAAAAGGAAAAAAAAGGTTGAATAAGAAAAAATAATGACGTCAGCACTTGGCCTCCGAAGTGTCGAAACTTTTTCTCCCCTTTCCGCCTTTCCTTTTTTTTCTCTCTCTCTCTCTTTCTATGGCTCCTAATTCTCACAAAAGTCTTATTTTGGTCGTTCGTTGATTCTCTCTCTCTCTCTCTCTCTCTCTCTCTCTCCTCTCTCTTCGGATATATGCTTTTCTTCCCGAATTCTGTCAGGTTCTATTTGTTGGTTTTTTTTTCCCCAGTTTATAAGGATGTTTCGGCATACAGCATAGGAGTGAAATAGTACGTTGTTGAACGAAACTCAAGACTTTGGCGGAGTCATGGACGTAACGCGCTCAAGTTTTTTTTACAACAGCATCAACAGCCTTGATTTTTTTTTGCTCTTTCAAGACGGTAGGAGATAAGGCTCTCTCTCTCTCTCTCTCTCTCTCTCTCTCTCTCTCTCTCTCTCTCTCTCTCTCTCTCTCTCTCTCTCCATCATTTTGTTTAAATGCTTATGCATTTTCTATGGTTATACAAAAGAATTTTTACCATAATCAACTCATTTTATTAGCTGGTAAACCATACCCAAGTAATGCCAAGTTTCACAGCGATGTCATTTCCGTAGAAATCACTTTCATCAAATGAAGGAACGAACACGAAGATATTCGAATTTGATATTGCTTCTTTCCAAACCAAACCACTTCTGGATCTCCCCCTTACGATCTTACTCCCTTTCGTCTCTTCCTTACGTCTCCTTCTCCCCGTCCCGTTCGCTCCCCATTCAATGTCATTTGTATCATCGTGTTCCCCTTTTCCTGATCGACGTAGTGTTGGCGTCCTTGCCTTTGGCAGAATGGGAAGGTGGAAGAGCTCTGGTTTGGGGGACCTACTGTATATGTATAACGTACCTCTTCATATACCTACTGACGACGACCTCCTCCTACGGCTCTTCTTCTTCTTCTTCTTCTTCTTCCTCCTCCTCCCTTTCCTCCTCTTCCTCCCTTTCCTCTTCCTTCTCCTCTTCCTTTTCCTACTCTCCTCCTCCTTTTCCTCCTCCCCCTTCCTCTTTTTCCTCCTCCTCCTTCCTCTTTTTCCTCCTCCTCCTTCCTCTTTTTCCTCCTCCTCCTTCCTCTTTTTCCTCCTCCTCTTCTTCCTCATTTTCCTCCTTCTCTTCTTCTTCCTCCTCCTCCTCCTCCTCAGTCCCCTTTCATAACAACACATTCCATCAGGTTGACGTCTCGACAGCCAACACTCCCAGTGGCCTAATGAGGAGATCCCGGTTACCCTGTAAAGCGACAAAATTGTCACCATGTCTTTTTCATTCTATCTCTTTTAGACTAGTAGGTGTCGTTAAGACTCTCTCTCTCTCTCTCTCTCTCTCTCTCTCTCTCTCTCTCTCTCTCTCTCTCTCTCTCTCATAGTTTATTTTGCTTTCATCTTCATGTTTCTAGAAGTACATGACCGTCTAATGTTTGGCAAACACCAATTGTAAGGCTTTAGTAAACATTTTCTTCAATTGGAAATAGAAACTTCTTCTTTTTCAACTGGAAATAGTAACTATTGGAAAAGGAAATTATTTTCTTTTTCAACTGGAAATGGAAACCATTTTCTTCTTCAATTGGAGATAGAAACTATTTACTTTTTCAACTGGAAATGGAAATAATTTTCTTTTTCAATTGGATATGGAAACTATTTACTTTTTCAACTGGAAACGGAAACCATTTTCTTCTTCAATTGGAAATAGAAACTATTTACTTTTTGAACTGGAAATGGAAACCATTTTCTTCTTCAATTACAAAAAGAAACATTTTCTTCAATTGAAATTAGAAACTTTTTTTTCTTTTTCAATTGGAAATGGAAACCGTTTTCTTCTTCAACTGGAAGTAGAAACTTTCTTCTTGTTCAACTGGAAATAGAAACTTATTTACTTTTAACTAAATGGAATAAAACCGATTGTCTAAAGCTGTGTAACAGCTCATAATTTTGTAATATATGCAATGCACAGGTTGATTTGATATTCAAAGATTTATCAGTATTCCTTATATTTTGAGTAAGGTCTTTTACTGCTAAAATTTAGAGGGTTCTAGTTCTAATTCTAATGGGCAATAAGTATTTGGATTATCCAGATGTCATAGATTATAAGATATAATCGTAGCCATATTGTTGTAATTTTTTTCTAATGAACAATAATTATCTGGATTATTCAGATGTCAGTGATTAAGATATAATCATAATCACATTGTACATTTTTTTTCATGATGAACAATAAGATAGCCACATTGTTTTACAGTTTTTTATGTCTGAAATTGATATAATCATAGCCACGTTGTTATACAGAAGATTTTAGGGTGTACAATAATTATCTGAATCGTCCACATGGCAGAAATTGATTTAATCATAGTCACATTCTTGTACAGGAATATTTGTTCACATAAACTAATGATGTTCCTTCTCTTCCAGACGAAGAAGCACAACCCCAACCACGTGAAGCGCCCCATGAACGCCTTCATGGTGTGGTCGCAGATGGAACGACGGGAGATTGTGAAGTTTGCCCCCGACATGCACAACGCAGAGATCTCAAAACAGTTGGGCAAACGCTGGAAGAACCTGACGGAAGGTCAGAGGCAGCCTTACATCCAGGAAGCGGAGCGGTTGCGCTTGCTACACATGCAAGAGTATCCAGACTACAAATATAGACCTCGGAAGAAAACCAAATCGGGAAACGCCAACATCAAGACGCTGGAAAAAGGTCGGGTATCCAAGGCCAAGGACATCAAGACGAATATCATCGCAACTAATGCTCTCAAGGGCATCAAACTGGCAGCAGCTGACACCACTAGAGCACAACTGACCAGCGGTATCTCGTCAATTAATCACAACAAATTGAAGCTCAAGCTCAAAATCGATAAAAAATTCAAAGAGTCGATCCGCAACACCATGTATGTTCCAATATCGCAGTGCACTTCTCCTGTCGAGGTTCCTGCTACGCCCCAGGAGATGCCCGCATCTCCTGAGAGTGCTTCCTTGTACGACTGCCGTATCACCACCACGACTACAATCAGCAACCGCAGTAAGAACAGGTTAACATCTTCCTCAAGTCCTGCAAAGGAACCTTTCTTGTATGGTCTCTATACTATCGAGAGCGCACCAGGCCTTACATCCTTAAAACCAGAGTCCATCTTGTCAGCGTCAATGACCTCGCCGTGCGATGTTGACACAGACGAGGACGACGACGACGACGATGATGATGGCGATGGCGTTTTGTACAGTCGAAAACGCCGGGCAGTGCGCGACGAAGTCTTTGCTCCAAAACCTCTTCTTTCTACCTCATTGTCAGAAACTAGAGTGACTGACCCACCTCCTCCTCCTCCTACACTCCCCCTTCCCCATACAATAAAGTTGGAGCCTTTAGTAGAAATCAAGCAAGAGCCCCCTACTGAGTCTCCCCTCGGTGATCTCGATTCCCTCTCGGACTTCCTCCAGATCCCCTCCGACGATTTCAAGGTGGAGGTGGACGAAATTAACTCTGATCTCGACTTCGATGCCGTCTCCACGTCCTCTGGATCTCATTTTGAATTTTCGGATGTGTCTGACATGCTGAGTGACATTGGTGTTAGTAACGACTGCTGGGTTGATATTGGCATTATTAATTGTTGAGCTTAATCATAGTTGCTGCGTGTGTTTTAGGGTAGTCGACCAGCCAGCCATTTGTCTGGCCGTTGCTACTGCCAATCATTGTTGATCTTCAAGCTCTCATAACTGTGAGGAAGCAGCACTCGGAATAGGGAAGTACTTTTTATAAGATTGCACAGTTTTCCGTGACTGTGTCAATATCATTGAGGTGTTGAGGATAGGACCTAATGTTTGATATAAAAATGTGATTAAAATAGCAACTGAAAAAAATAATAAAAAAAAAAGTTGATGAAAAATGTGTGTTCTAGAATAGTGACGTCAGACGTTTTTGAAGTGTCATTTTTTATGTTATATACTGTATTACTCTTAAGAATCATGACATTTAACTGTAATCCATTTTAGTCATTATACGCATGTACGCATATGTACACAATCCATATATTCTCCTATAAGCATTTTGCAAGTGCCAGTCACAGGTGTATCATTTGATTTCGAATATGAAAAAAAAACGAAAGCAAGGATGCTGAAAATATCAGTCTCCTCCACCTTTGTGACAACACGACAGCTGCGAGCCTTTGAAACTGCCAGAAGCATGTTTGTGTTAATTATGTAAAGGAAGCGGGCTCTGTAACCTGTTAATTTTTCATTCCATCGCCATTTTAATCATCTAGCATCACACCTCCGTTTTTTGTACAGTAACATTTAAGCATAAGAAGAATTTTTTATATGACCAACTTATTTGCCAACAGATCACGCAAGACTAGACAAAGAGTTTGTAGTCCTTATATTAAGAAAGGTTAATGTCTTTGCCATTGGCATCAACATGATGTAGGACTCTGTCTGTCTTTTGAATGCTCTCAATGCCATAAAAGGGTCTGTGTTTTTTAGTTCATGTTCGAAAATTACTTTGCAATAGTTACAGTACTTCCTATTACATTCTTTTGAAAGTATCCAACTACATTCTTTTGAAAGTATTCTACTCAGGTAGTGACAGTGGAGTTACGCAATTTAGTATTTCACTTCCATTTTTTTTTTAAACAAACCTATGTCAGGAGGTGATTTGGCAAGTCGAAAGATACAAGGAGAATATTTCCTTGTTTAGATTATTTTATGTATAAATTTATCACGTTGCGATTAAAAAGAAAAATATCCTTAGTATCAATTCAACGAGTACCAACTGGAAAATATGTTTCCCCAAGGATTTGTGTTATTGGTACATCCTGCTGAATCAAATCTAGAAACTCCTTCTTCCCAATCAAAACCTCCCCCCTCCCCTCTCCTCTTCTCTAACATTCATGTTGAATTTTTAAACCCAAAGCCCCCCTCCCAACCCCATCCTCTGTCTCTAGTCTGTATGTTCAGGTTATTGTTTAAAGTAAATTATTTGTTGGTCAGTGGGGAGCATCTTCTTTGCACAACGCATTACGATGGGCATTTAGTCTAAAGAAAACGGGAATAGGAAAAAAAAAAACTAAGTACACAATTCATACAGTACACAACTCAGGGCCTGGGCAAAAGGAACTGTTGTATACATTTAGTCTTTTAAGTCCAAAGGTGGCATTAAGGGAGCTATTGCAGGCTCATTCAGACTGTGGAAACTGTATTTCTGTTGATTGTGGTTTGGTTCGGATCTGATAAAAAAAAGCGAGTGACTCTTACTCGTCTGTTTTGATTTTGATTTATTGAATGAGCAGTCAGTAGTTTAAGCCGCTGCTTTCGCCCCAGTGCCCTCTTAAAACAGGTTCCACCCAATAAACCACCCGGTTTCTTATATGTAATGGCTATATCTATATATATATATGGATATTATATAGTTATGGAATTTTTTGTACTAGTGTTAATTTTAATGAAATGGGGCACTGAAGTATGAACAGTCTTTTAAGGGATTAGAAATCTCCCTGAAATCCATTCGAAACAATCACGTGAATAGAACTGAATCAATCATAAGCTTAGATTGTTTTCATCGACGCTTAAAATGAGTTTGTCTCTTCAGTGCTCTTTTCATCATGAACAGCCGTTTTTTCGGATTCACACAGACACAGTGACACATAATATGATACCCTATGTCTTTCCTTAAGTAAGTACAGTCAGTGAAAAAAAAAAAAACGTTTCAACAGATACTTTGGATAGCCAGAGTCACAGCATAAAAAAAGTAAAGAGGATTTAGAAGAACCCTTCCCATCAGACATTGGCTTCATTACCTGTATCCACACTACTTGCTCAGTACTGGGGTATGTATGTCATGCATACACATGGTAATGGGGTTGCGTCTTTAGTTATCAGACCCCGTTGCTGTTCTCATTTTTGCAACTGGCAACAATGTATTCTCATGGAATTGGAGCAGGAATTAGAATTGTTTGCGCCATATTTGGTTGACCAAATTCGCCAGGCTCCTCTTGGTTTTGCTGCTGACGCTCAAAGTCATTGTTCAGTGTTATGGTTTGATAGAAATGCCACGGCTTTTTTTTTTTTTAATATTTTATACATACTAATAACTACTTATAGAAAAAAAAAAGAAATGACTGGGGTATAATTTGCCGTATTTAAAGCCAGACACTGTTTGATGACAACCCCGATCTCCTCCTCATAATATAGAATTAATTCATTTTATAGTTCTTTTGTATGTGAATAGGCTAGTTGTACAGTTGTTATTTCAAGTCTTATACCATATATACTTGTGTGATTAAGCTTTCCGTTGAAAGTGGATATTTAGTTAAATCATTCAGATGGAACTTGAAGAAGATTTTCGAGTTTCGTCTTCGATTTACTGGAATTGTTGTTTATGGAGAAAATCATTCTACCCTCTAAACAAAGCATCTTGAAGTAATACCCCTGGTAATAATTATCAGAAATTTTGTTCTGACATAATTTAGGGCTAGAATAGCACTTACCACTTCATATTCCAGGCAGTAATGCCTTGTAACAGGCAGGAAGGAACCTTGCAACATTAGTTGCTGTGCAGTTTTAACCTGAAATGTTCACTCCAGGTCATTGTAAGATCTGTTAGATAATTTTCCAACTTGTATTTGCACCTGAGGTCATTTATTTTCAAGGGAATAGCAACTCGTGCAATGAAAAGGCAATTAACGTGGCTTCATCTTAACATGTATTGAAATTTCTTATTTAATGGCTGTTCTTCATAGATTTAGCTTTACTCACTCTTATGTTGACATTTGGCATTAATATTTCTTGTTATTTATGCCACGAACAAGATATGTTGGAAATCATTTCTTTCTTGTGTCAACACGTCCAGTTTTTTGCACTTACCTATATGGTTGTTCCATATACAGTACAGTATTATTGTTTAGGGTTAAATCTGCGATTTTGCCTAAAATGTGGTTTGAATCCGTAATATTGCATCATTTGCAAATAAAAGCGTACAGCTCTGAATTAGTGCTTCGATGTGAAAGTGTTTTTTTTTTCTATTATATCTGTACAGTAAAATTAACTCATTTTAATGTTAACCTAGATCTTGACAGGCACTAACAGTCCTTACATTATCAAGGTGATTTATCAAACCAAGAGATTTAACATAAAAGCTAGGATGATGTTGGCAGTATGTACATGGAAGTTTTCCATAAGGTACAGCCAGAGAAAACCACTCTCTTCAATTTCCCACAATTGAATCTAAGCTGCCTTTATTGACATGAAGACGTAATTCATTAGAATGTATAATCAGGAACAAGAAGAGTGGAAATGCACAACACCAGGAAAGTCCTTAGGATATATTATTTATATCTAGGCTCAGAAGTTTTGTTTATAGCTGGAAGTAAAAAAAAAAAAAAGAACAAAATGCTATCCAGTGAAGGCAATTGTCCATCATTCTGAAGGAAATCTAAACCATGGCAAGCGTGAAATGTGGAAGTTTTATTTGCCGATGAAGAAGTTACTTAGAAAGTGTCATAGCATACATGGTATAATCCACAGTTTTTTCAAGAACTCTGGAGAATTGATTGTTCTTTCCACAACAGACTCGAAATACCTCATGACCGAATCTCAGGACAAAATTTTTCATTTTATTCTCTAGTTCATTTTCTTCATGGAATTATTAGCATGTTCAAGTACCTTTTTTTTAAAATTAATTTGGTGATTTTTGAAGTACAGTATTCTAGTAATTCTCTTACATCACTGTTATCCTATTGGATATGTATAGAGCATTTCTTGAGAACTGCAATCTTATCCATAAAAGCAGAGATAGGATAAATTTATAAGTCTTGTTTCTGACACTGTTGGTAACTTTCCCCCACACAAAAAAAAATCCAAAAAAAAAAAATAAAGAAATTTAATGGTAATTCTTTATTTAAATGCATTCCATTGAACCATTTTCCAATTTGTTAATTTCATAGTACATCAAACAGTTCAAGGGAATCTCTAGCCATCACCACATTGAGATAAGAAAACATTTCTGAATCCTAGCCATAGATCTATTTTGAATATAGTTAATAACATTATGAGACCATATCTTGGGAGTTTGTCAATATATTTTTCTCTACTTTTTGTAAAATATATATATATAAAATTTTTTGTTTTCAACACTGAATGTATAAGTCATGTTTTTGTTTACATTTTTTTTTGTATTACAAGATGTGCTCTCTTTGTCCAAAATTACTACAGTACATTGTGAAGGAACTTAGAAATGATATTGAAGAAACGAGAAAGTGACCACAGCAGTGAAATTTCAGTGGTCCTTATTGTAAACTTTTCGGGATGGGGGTTGTTACAAAATATTTATGAATTTTAATATAGTTCTGTTATTATTGGTGTAAAAAAAAATCAACCGTTAGGTTACATAGGTTGAGCAAAGTGATGTTGAATTAATTCTGTAGTTATGGTATGGCAGAAACGTGATAAAAATTATTTTTCATAATACATTTGAAGCTTATGATATTCGATATTAAAATCATTATCATGGGTTCAGCAGTGCACAGACAAATAAAAATGTAGTTTTATTTTATTTTTGTGTATGGGACCAACACCCAAGTATTTAGTGATTATCATTGTTGAGCACTCCTACCCCAAGAGAAAGGAATTCAATTTGTGCAAGTGCTGTTCATAATCTATTATTCACTTTGCATTGTAAAAATACGTTCTTAATTTAGCAAACGTGTATGAAGAAAAAAAATTAGTCACAAAGATTCAATTCCCTAAAAAGAAAAGGGTTTTGTATCCTATATTTTATTTGAGTTATTTTCAAGTCTTGTTTTATTCTGTCTTTCGTAATTTTATTGTTATTATTGGTTGTAACGTCTCTTCTGAAATCTCTCCCATATTGTCCAGTCCTTCTCATCATCTGTCAATCAGTGTTTCATTGTAGTGCAGTATTGTGTGCTTAGTGTAGATGGTTATGAATCCTCTTTTATGGATATCAATTCATCATAGATATTGTCCAATAAATTAAGCAATGAAGCTCATTTTTATTCAACTGGATAAATCTACCAAGCGGTTTTTTTCTTTTCGGTTTTTTTTTTTTTTTTTTTATTTACAATTTCAACAGTGTATGTATAGGTTCCATACACTGCGCTCAAACTTGATTTCCCTGTGTGTTAATTCAAGCAGAGAACTTATGTAGTGTGTTTGGTTTAAGGGGGTCCATTTCAAAATCTCAGCCTCCTATAATTAAAAAAAGAAAAGCCTCAGAACGGAAATGTGAGAGTTGATTCAGGGCTTTTATTTACTATGTGCTGAGAGAGTCAGTAGGCACTATAGTATATCTTTCAGTTTTAAGAAAAATCTTGTCCCCCTCATTTATTTTGCAGACAGTCATCTAGTCTTTTTTTTATTACTGTTAATTTATCTAGATCTGCAATCAATCCTTGGATTTTTTTTTTCCCACAGCTCTTATGCAGTTTGCATGTAAATGAAACTTAAATCAACCCAATTTGTTCTGTATTGTTTTGGAAACCATTAGTGATGCTGTAGTACAGACAGCGTGTGGATGTTTAAACATGTTGCTATCAATATGGCCTACGGTGTTTGTATGACCATTCCTAGAGTACAATCTGTTTAGTTTTTTTTTTTTTTTTTCTTTTTTTTTTTTTTGGACACAACTTTGTTGTCTAGATAATCATTGAACTATACAAACTATTTCATATTCCAGTGCTTTACATGTACTTTGTAAATGTAATGTTAACTTTTTTCAATAATGTCTTACCATATAAGTATGAGAAATTAGAATTTACATTGATGATCATTCAAAACCCGAGGTGATATAGTATCTGCTCCATGAATATCGACTCTCCTTACAATCTATACATTGATGATTTATAAGTGATAACAAAAGCACTTGAAACTAAAAAAGCCTTAAAAGCATGATCATACATGAATTCAAGGCAGCTAACTAGTCAGAAGATATCTTGGAAGCATCTCGGTATTTTGTCTTCATGTGCTTTTGAGTTTTTGATTCCATTGAAAAGTTTTTTGGTTTTTTTTCCCATGTGGAATAAAGTTATGTTTCTGTCAGACAATATTTTATGTTTAATTCAACGTTACATAAAATAGATAATTTTTTTTATTAGTATTCCGAATTTTTTAATTTTTCATTAGTATGGAAAAGCATATGGAGACAAAGTGCTGATGCTTGCAAGTTTGCTCCTCTCTCAATCATTTCCTCTGTACATAGTGTTGAAGGACGTTTACCTATTATTATTATAATTTCCTTTTCCATTTTCAATGATTTTGGTGGTTGTAAATAAATTTGCAAGCAAAAGTAATAAAAAAAAATCTACAGGCTCTTTTTTCAAATTGTTACTGAAGAAGAGCTTATTATTCTCTGTATAGTAAACCCTGTACATGGCTTAAACACTCGCGTGGGCCAAAAAAATGAAGAATGTAAATAGAAATTATTATGTGAATAAGATTGACAAAGTGTTAATTTGTATATTGACTTCTTCCGCCATGTATTGGCACTGTTAACCAAAAATGTAAAAAAAGAACAAAAAAACTTAAAAAAAAAACTCAAAGATGTGTGATTGGGTGTGTTACACCAAATGATAAGGAAGTGTAAAACTTACACCAAATGTTTCAAGAGTTGTAACAAACGAGAACTTGGGAAAAAAATCTATAAAAAATAATGTTATTGCATATGCAATAATTAGCTATTGTACTTGCTTGTTTGTTGATTACCCACTAGTGCGTGTTACTGTTGTTGGACGCACGAAGGGTGGGCAGGAGGACACAACTGTACAGGCTATTCGAACACCCACTGTAGAGTTTTTTCAATTGTACAAATTGTATTTTTATTAGCAACGTATCCCATGAAATACAAAGTGTTTGATAAAAAAGACAAACTGAGTTTTACTTGAACCTTTTACCTAATAGATAATTACAATTTTAAGGTTTATGTTAATTAAAATTCATCTTGGTAGACTAGCTTTAGCCAGATTTTTTTAATAACCAACGCCGGATTTCGGATGTGGAAGAATACAATGTTAATTGATTTTAATCGTAAAATATGAGGCATAACACCAGGTATTAATGAATTAATTGTCCAAATTAGGAAAACTTTTACGTATAAGGCAAATATACCGGTTCTTTTTTCAATTTCACTTTTATTTTTCGCGCAAATTACAGGAATCACCCCCCCCCCCACTAAAGAACAACGATCTCTTAGTTCAACTGGTCGTTAATCTGTCCTGGCTCGCTTGTTTCGCCTAGTGGGACATGCTTCGCTATGCAGTGTTGCCGCAGTGGGGAAGCATTTAGCCGTTTATACATGCAAATAAACAAAAATATAAATTTGAATCTACAAAAATATCGATGTACTCATTATTCCAAGTCCATAAAGTTGGAAACAAAGGAACCAATCCGGTTTCAGCATTCATTTTGCCGTACCCAGAATTCTGAGCGATAAGTCACTTCACACGTTTTTACCCACAATGCATCCGTGATCCAAAAGTCCAACCAACAGGAACTACACCGGCAAGCACCGTCAGTTTTATCGGTAAATATCTGTGTAATCATCAATTTCTAGTAGATTCGCATTACATTTTCGCATTAATCTTATCAAGAAGATATAACGAATCAAAGGATATTAAACATCCGTTGTTGGTTTGTGTATAATCGTGAAATTAACAGGACTCGTAGGCTAACCGTGTCTGAAAGGGAAGGAAAATTTATTGTGGTGTAATAAATAAATGGAAATACTGAACTTATTTGGAATTAACACGTGGAGTCAGCCTTTGTCCTGATGTATGAACAAAACGCGAAGTATTAAATGTACTGTATAAACTATACTAGTGAAATCTAGTTTATTTTTAATACGTAATGAAAATCACTGTTAAATAAGATTCCCTCGTTGCATGCTAAGTATCTATATCAAGTAACCTGTATATGAAAAAAAGATGGTCGTCATTTTTAAACTAAGCCTTCGAGCAATCAACCCGTTTCCCCCTCTCTTATCAATCCATCCATCCTTAAACCATAAACATGTACAATTTCAATTAATCAAGGAAGCGTCTACATCCATGGCAAGGCTCCGGTTTGCCCGCAATTAATTGCTAATTAACGTTTTATCCCAGCCCTCTGATAATTAACACTGGGCGAGCATTCGAGCCCCTAATAAAGCTACTTAGCTTTATAATTGCCAACAAAATACCTTGAGCACCATTTTAATTATTCACATTTTCGATCATTGATTTATGCAATAATACAATTAGCTTTGAGGTTCAATTGACGTTTTATTAAAGTTTTTGCAGTTCATATAGGAAATATTCATTTTCATGTTACTGTTCTTCAAAAATTTTATTTTTCCTTTCCTCACTGGGCTATTTTCCCTGTTGGGGCCACTTGGCTTAAAGTAGTCTTCTGCTTTTCCAACCAGGGTTGTAGCTTAGCAAGTAATAATAATAATAATTATGTCCAATTTAGTTTTGTACGAGCGCAAAATAATGACCAATGTTATATATTATAGATTATAGGTAATTTCTTTTTTTTTTATTTTCATCTTATATAGAAGTGCCTACAACCCTAACAACTATTATTATTATTATTATTATTATTATTATTAGCCAAGCTACAACCCTAGTTGGAAAAGCAAGATGCTATGAGCCCAAGTGCTCCAACAGGGAAAAATAGCTCAGTGAGGAAAGGAAATAAATAAATGACGAGAATAAATTAACAATATATCATTCTAAGAACAGTAACAGGCTCTCAATGTACTTCATTCAGGATTAATAATGTACTCAATTAATCCTTGATCATGTAAGACCGTACTGTTGTAAACGGTGAACGGGAAAAAATAAATTTCCTCTTAACAGGTATTCGTATAAGATTAGTTTTAGAAACTAGAAGTGAAATTGTCTTGATGAAAGCTCTACGAAATAAAGGGCCATTGTTTACCAGAAATCGACGAATGAAAGTCAATCCGAATGTACAATATTATTTCCTGGTCAGGATCAAATGATCAAACTCTAAAACTGCAGTGACGAACATGTTCTTGAGCCCAAGTCCTTGACCATGCACCTTTCGTAATAGAGTAAGGGCCCAAGATTGAGGCGATAGTGTAAGTGTTTTAAGACCCTTTACTTCACTCCTTCGGGTCCTTAGCTGCAGTAATCGTTCTACTATACATCCGTCCTTGCTTCCTTTCTCCCATTTTGCTGTCCAACATTTTCTAAATATTGTAACTTTGGGCATTTTCCACATTGTTGCCAGATGGGTCAGTCAAAGAATCCCCAAAACTCATGATAAAAAAATCCCCAAAATTCCCATTTCCACAAATATATTTTCTTAGTATGTAGGCTTTACCAGCATAGAAATTACTCGCTATACAGGAAGGGTTTACTTGAATTCGTGCTTGTTTCTTCATAGAAATTTGTACAGTATATCCCCATCAGACAGCCAAAATCCCCAAATATAGGGATAAATCCCCATATCTGGCAACACCGGCATGCTCTTCTCACTCCCCAAAAGACATTAGTTCACCAAACACTTAACTAGGGCTCCAGAAGGTACTAGAAGAGTGGGAAGACCTAGGCCTACATGGTTGAGGACTATGAAGCGCGAAGTAAATGATGAATGGAGAAGTATTGAATTAAAAGCTCAAGATAGAGACGACTGACGAAATCTAACAGAGGTCCTTTGTGTCAATAGGCGTAGGAAATGATCAGGCCTCAGAGCCTAGCTATATATATCCTAAATCCACTCATTAATAGAGGGTAAGGATAAATTGTATTGCGTTTCTCCTAAACGAAAAACCTTTTACTTAAAGGAAAAATTGTTTAAGGTAAATGAACCAAAATGAAATTGTTTAAAAAGCTATCTTGATATAACGTGATATGTTGCGTAATATACTGTATATTTACAACACGATGATATTCACCATCTCAACCATACTGTTCCTCCTCCTCTATTAGTTCAACTGTGCGCCTGCGCATTAGCACTGAAGGGATAAATGTACTAAGAAAGCGAGCAATTGTGCACAGATTTTCTCAGTCAAAACTGGCGAATGCTGAATGTATAAGCACCTTCAACAACTGTCTCAAGTCTTTAATCAACGCGACGTTCTTCACAGTTGTTACATTTAAATAGCCTTCATTGGTTGTTTGAAGAGCACCTTTATATGATCGAAGGTCACCACGAAACAAGTTTCTGAGAATATTTTCTATGATAAGAAGGGTCTTCTGTCTGTCTCGTGAATATCAAATGTGCTTGCGTCATGACCTCTCCTCACACTGTTGGCTAGTATTTATGTTGGCAACTCGGCATTTCCTTAGCTTCTAAAACATGAACGTGTAATGTGAAGCTTCTCATGCTTGGCTACGTCCTTCATTACTTGAGTGAGTTACCCTTTAGAAATATGGAATTCAAATGTGAATTAGTGGAAATACACGCCCTTCTCTTAACCTTTAGCCTATCACATCTTTCATGATTTCATTGTCAAACGGAAAATGGAAGTCTATGATTGAAGAGAAATATTATGCATATGATAAACGAGACATTTAACAGGAAAATTGCCAATTGCTATACCTACCTTAAACAGAGAACCATACCAGTGGATAAAATGTAACAAATCATATAAAAAAATAGTATTCCTTGCCATTTTTTAACGAAAACATCTATAATCACCTTGGAAACTACCATCTAACCACAGGTTAAAGCGATGTCGAAAGGAGCTTAGAGTTAACAACCCAGTAAGGTTCTTACTTGTTTATAGTGAAGGCTGTCTTTTACAGCGGGAGCGTAAGTGTTGATCTTGGACTCTGCTGGGTTACTCGGCTGCCTCAAATCTCCACGAGTATCTGCTTTGTAAGTGTTACCTAAATTGCAGTGTTTATTTACTTTGCATACACAGATGGATATCTAAAATAGGATGTCAGGGTATATTTTGCAAATAGAAAGTATTTAATTACTGAAATGCTGTTTTCACAAGTAGTAAAGATCCTAAAATGAGATAGCGTAAAAGGCGATGATAATGTCATTTTCGAGTCTTGAAGCTAGGCGTTTCTAGAGGGATACGTGTAGTAGTACCGGTGACCATTAGAGTGCTAGGAATCTCAGTTTCGAGGACCATAGGGGGTAGACTTATTAGGAGATTGTTAATAACGCCAATTCGTTGTTGTTGCTGGAATAAAGACACTAAATGTGACCGGGTAGCAGTGAATTTTCCCCATATCTTGGGCGCCGGTAAATTTTCCTCTTCTGGGACCAGTGGTCCCCCCCCCCCCTCTCGAACACCAGTAATTTTTCACTCTCGTTTCCGGCACCAGTGATTTCCACCATACGTCCCCCTCTCTCTGGCACCAGTGATTCCACAACCGTCCCCCTCTCTCTGGCACCAGTGATTCCACAACCGTCCCCCTCTCTCTGGCACCAGTGATTCCATAACCGTCCCCCTCTCTCTGGCACCAGTGATTCCACAACCGTCCCCCTCTCTCTGGCACCAGTGATTCCACAACCGTCCCCCTCTCTCTGGCACCAGTGATTCCATAACCGTCCCCCTCTCTCTGGCACCAGTGATTCCACAACCGTCCCCCTCTCTCTGGCACCAGTGATTCCACAACCGTCCCCCTCTCTCTGGCACCAGTGATTCCACAACCGTCCCCCTCTCTCTGGCACCAGTGATTCCACAACCGTCCCCCTCTCTCTGGCACCAGTGATTCCACAACCGTCCCCCTCTCTCTGGCACCAGTGATTCCACAACCGTCCCCCTCTCTCTGGCACCAGTGATTCCACAACCGTCCCCCTCTCTCTGGCACCAGTGATTCCACAACCGTCCCCCTCTCTCTGGCACCAGTGATTCCATAACCGTCTCCCTCTCTCTGGCACTAGTGATCCCACAGCCGTTCCTCTCTCTCTGGCACCAGTGATCCCACAGCCGTCCCCCTCTCTCTGGCACCAGTGATCCCACAACCGTCCCCCTCTCTCTGGCACCAGTGATCCCACAACCGTCTCCCTCTCTCTGGCACCAGTGATCCCACAACCGTCCCCCTCTCTCTGGCACCAGTGATCCCACAACCGTCCCCCTCTCTCTGGCACCAGTGATTCCACAACTGTCCCCCTCTCTCTGGCACCAGTGATTCCACAGCCGTCCCCCTCTCTCTGGCACCAGTGATTCCACAGCCGTCCCCCTCTCTCTGGCACCAGTGATTCCACAGCCGTCCCCCTCTCTCTGGCACCAGTGATCCCACAGCCGTCCCCCTCTCTCTGGCACCAGTGATCCCACAGCCGTCCCCCTCTCTCTGGCACCAGTGATCCCACAGCCGTCCCCCTCTCTCTGGCACCAGTGATCCCACAGCCGTCCCCCTCTCTCTGGCACCAGTGATCCCACAGCCGTCCCCCTCTCTCTGGCACCAGTGATCCCACAGCCGTCCCCCTCTCTCTGGCACCAGTGATCCCACAGCCGTCCCCCTCTCTCTGGCACCAGTGATCCCACAACCGTCCCCCTCTCTCTGGCACCAGTGATTCCTCAACCGTCCCCCTCTCTCTGGCACCAGTGATTCCACAACCGTCCCCCTCTCTCTGGCACCAGTGATTCCACAACCGTCCCCCTCTCTCTGGCACCAGTGATTCCACAACCGTCCCCCTCTCTCTGGCACCAGTGATTCCACAACCGTCCCCCTCTCTCTGGCACAGTGATTCCACAACTGTCCCCCTCTCTCTGGCACCAGTGATTCCACAACCGTCCCCCTCTCTCTGGCACCAGTGATTCCACAACCGTCCCCCTCTCTCTGGCACCAGTGATTCCACAACCGTCCCCCCTCTCTCTGGCACCAGTGATTTCACAACCGTTCCCCTCTCTCTGGCACCATTGATTACACAACCGTTCTCGGGCGCCAGTAAATTTTTATCTACTTGGTTTACGAGTGATTCAAATTCCGCAATAATTGGCTCTTTTTGTGTGACGCCATGAAGTTGATTAGCGATAAACATCAAGATAGATCTTACAAACCTAGGTTGAAAGAATACATTCCTCTTCTAAAATTCGCTCCAAGGTCTAAAGAATACATTCCTCTTCTAAAATTCGCTCCAAGGTCTAAAGAATACATTCCTCTTCTAAAATTCGCTCCAAGGTCTAAAGAATACATTCCTCTTCTAAAATTCGCTCCAAGGTCTAAAGAATACCTGCCTCTAATAGACTTCGGTTCCATATTGCAACCGTGGATTGACTGATTGATTTGAAGTTCTCTGGAATCCTGACTTGCAACGTGGAGTTTTATTGAATTTATACCTCGGTCCCGAAAGGTAACCTCGGCCTTAGCCCCCATGCGACTAGTCCCCAATTTCATATATCTTTTTATCTATACAACTGTTTCAATCCAAACTTGCAACCAATGTTTTTATGTTGAACAGGATTACATGTGTCTTTTTATAGTCTATATATGAATTATCTGTTTTAATGTTAATGTTTTTGAAAATATTTTATATTAATTCTTCATTACCTCTGAAATCGTTTATTCATTTCCTTGTTTCCTTTCCTCACTGGGCTATTTTTTCCCTGTTGAAGCCCGTGGGCTTATAGCATCTTGCTTTTTCCAACTAGGGTTATAGTTTGGCTAATAATAATAATAATAATAATAATAATAATAACAACACTGAAGGAAATAGTGACACCCCCTCACCATTGTTGAATTAACATGAACATGCCTTTTGATACCCAGCAGAGTAAAGGATTCCGGAAAATAGCCTGAAAATTGAAATTTTCATTTCTTAAAGTTACGCGAGAAGAAACTGTTCTTGGGAAATATGAACTGGGGGGAGTGTCCACTTACCCTAACTTACGCCAAAGTGTGGTCATAAACTGTTCCGTAAAATCATATCTTAATTTTGATCTGTGGAAACTAGGTTACGTATACTTCATATCATATCTTAATTTATATCAGTGGAAAATGGGTTACGTATACTTCATATACTCCCCAAAGCTATAGTTACTCATGATTTAAAAGGTAAATGGCTAGAATATAAGTAGGAGGACGTCGATCTTGTACAGTTTTAAGATTTAAATTCTTATTTTGGATTCATAAGAATTGGCCTCTTCATTTAATTGGCCTCTTCATTCCCTTATCTAAGTACTTACTCTACGTTACTTTGATGGCTGCTTTTCAGGTCCTAGCAGGGGAACTCCACTTTCTACAGGACCTCCACTGTCGTTTTACTTTGTTCGTTCAAAGTATTTAACGTATCATATCGCGTATTGTTCATTTACTGTTAAATCGTCACTGTTGTATGACTGTTTAAATAAGAAAGTCTTCAGTTTCCTCTTGAAAGCCTTAATGTATTCAATCATTCGAATGTTTCGTGGGAGTTTTTCCAAGTGAAAGATTTGATTAAAGTCTGCTTGGAAATTTTATCAAACACATCATCTGTGGTAAACAAATCTTAAGACCCCCATAGTTACCTTGATCCCAAAACCCGTAGAATTTACACGCGTTCAGAATATTACGATATATAAGAGAACAAAGCGACAATACCAACTACGTATTTGTTCGAAAATAGTCGTTATAGTATGACTGTGTGGGTTCTTTGTTCAACTCTCTTTGTTTACATTTTCGAGAGCTATTTTGAACCTCATCAAAATGGCAGCTATATTTATTTTTCTTTTTTTATTCACCTCTGATGTAACAGTGGCAGGTCGGATGCCTTTGATGCTGCAGTATCAATTCCCGTGGAAATGAATTCCCTATTAGATTAATCAAACTCACAATACCTGGTTTTGCTAACTAACTACAGATTGAAAATATTGTGGGAAGTTATTTCGGCCAGCGAATATCATTCGCAAACGCTTTGTACGTATTGCTAACATCAGTCAATTCACAAAGATTGTTTATTTATATGAATTATTGTTGCTGTGCTTTGCATATTTTGTTATGTTTTGTCAATTGTTTCTTTTTTAATAAACCATAACAACAACTGCAGATGAGTTTTTCGGAGGTAGATTTTTTTTTTTTTTTTTTTTTTTGCAACGTCCATTATTGATTTCAGATGAATAGGAATAATAAACAGTTAGTGGCCACTTTCCTCTTGGTAAGGGTAGAAGAGAGACTACCTATAAGGTAAGCAGCTCTTCTAGGAGAAGGACACTCCAAAATCAAACCATTGTTCTCTAGTCTTGGGTAGTGCCATAGCCTCTGTACCATGGTCTTCCACTGTCTTGGATTAGAGTTCCCTTGTTTGAGGGTACACTCGGACACGCTGTTCTGTTTTGTTTCTCTTCCTCTTATTTTGGTGTTATAGTTCATATAGGAAACATTTATTTTAGTGTTGTTGCTGTTCTTAAAATATTTCATTTTCCCTTGTTCCCTTTTCTCAATGCTATTTTCCTTGTTGAGAATAATAACAGTTTGCATTTTGCAGAGTTTCTTTGCCTATTTTCGTTATTTAATGCCTGGTTTCCATTCCTCACTGGGCTATTTTTTCCTCTTGAAGCTTCCTCTTATAGCTTCCTGCTTTTCCACCTAGGGTTTTAGCTTAGCAAGTAATAATGATAATAATAGTAATAATTATAATAATAGTTTGCAGAATTTCTTTGCCCAATTTTGTTATGTAATGGCTTTGTTTCCATTCCTTACTGGGCTATTTTTTCCTCTTGAAACCCTTAGGCTTATAGCATCCTGCTTTTCCAACTAGGGTTATAGCTTAGCAAGTAATAATAATAATAATAATAATAATAATAATAATAATAATAATAGTTTGCAGAATTTCTTTGCCCATTTTCGTTATTTAATGGCATTGTTTCCA
>NC_090737.1:14130876-14145634 GCF_036898095.1 Palaemon carinicauda
CTCCGGGGAGAAAGCCCTAAAATTTATGGCGTATCAGGCACTCTCCTGGACGGCCAACTGGGTCCTTCGAAAGCGGGACACAGTGCTTTCCAAAGTGTCAAGAAAAATCCCGGACAGAGAGGCGCGAGTGATTCGCACCCTACCCCTAGGAGGCGAGTCCCTGTTTCCGTTGAAGGAATTAGAAGTGCTGATGGAGAAGGTGTCCAAGAGGAGAGAAACCAACGTCCCCAAGCAAACATCCTCCAGGAGGCCTCCTTATAGGAGGTCAGTCTCGGATAGTGCCGTGACCCCTCGGGCTATCCCCAGCTCTTCGAGGAGGGACGCCCCCGCCTCCTCCTGGACATCAACTCCACAGCCCTCCCGCAGAAGAGCTACAGCTTCTGCCAGCTCCTTCAGGTCGGGTTACTCCGCCTCGAAAAGGGGCAGATCAGGCCGCCCCTCTAGGAGAAGGTAGAGGGAGAGGCCCCCTACTCCCGCTCAAGCCTCGGGTTTGGGGATGCCTCAGACCCTATTGGCAAGCATGGAAAACGCATGGGGCGGATGCTTGGACGGTGTCCGTCCTGAAAGAAGGCTACAGGATCCCCTTCATAGCGGATTCACCCCCTCTTATTCCAGCCACCCAAACAGAATGGTTAGCTCCCAGGGACTCGTTGAAAAGGGCTACCCTGCAAAAAGAAGTTTCCTCCATGTTGGAGAAGGGAGCCATGGAAGAAGTCCTTCTCCCAGGGCCAGGCTTCTACAGCCGCCTGTTCCAGGTGGAGAAAGCAACGGGGGGGGGGGGTGGAGACCGGTGATAGACCTGTCGGCCCTCAACAAGTTCGTCAAGAAGACGGACTTCAAGATGGACACCCCAAAATCCGTCCTGATGTCCTTGAGGGAGAAAGATTTTATGATGACGGTCGACCTCAAGGACGCGTACTTCCAAATTCCGGTCCACCCGTCGAGTCGGAAGTTCCTCCGGGTGAAATGGGGCTCCCAGATCCTGCAGTTCCGGACCCTCTGCTTCGGACTGTCGACGGCCCCTCAAGTGTTCACGAGGGTCTTCGCGACAGTCTCAGTATGGGCTCACGAACGAGGTATCCGCCTTATCAGGTACCGGGACGACTGGTTGCTCCTTTCCAGTTCAAAGGCCCTCTTGGAAGAGCAAGGAAAGGACCTCCTCCGTTTCTGCAGGAGTCTGGGAATCATTATCAACCTGGAGAAATCGAACCTAACTCCATCCAACAAAAGGGGGTACTTGGGGATGACGTTGGACACCGTACAGGGGAGGGCCTTCCCCTCGGAAGACAGGATACAGAACCTCGTCAAGATCATTCAGCCGTTCCTGTCGGGGCTTCCCAGGAAAGCGAAAGACTGGCAGAGGTTTATAGGCCATCTGGTCTCATTAGAGAAGCTAGTCCCCCAAGGGAAGATACGGCTCAGACCCGTACAATGGAACCTCAAGGCTCTATTGTCCCAGACAGGCTCTCAGAAGACATCGATCCCAGTCCTTCCGGACACGAAAGCAGCCTTAAATTGGTGGCGATGCCAGTCGAACTCCCTCAAGGGGATGCCCCTCGGGTCCTGTCCCCCCGAGTTTCTCCTGTTCACGGACGCCTCCAGCCTAGGGTGGGGAGCCCACCTGCGGGAGGAAACAGCAAGCGGGACCTGGTCGGAGACCGAAAAGCAACTCCACATCAACGTCCTGGAGCTAAAAGCAGTACAAAAGGCATGTCTGCACTTTGCAAGTCGGTTGAAGGGAAACACCGTGGCCCTAATGTGCGACAACGCCACGGTGGTAGCCTACATCAAGAAACAAGGGGGCATGAAGTTGAAGGAACTGTGCGACCTCACCGTAAACATCCTGCACTGGGCGGACGAGCACCAGGTAACACTGCTAGCAAGGTTCATCCCCGGGAAAAGGAACGTGCTAGCCGACGGCCTCAGCAGGATAGGTCAGATAGTAGGGACGGAATGGTCCCTACAACCAGAAGTGGCCAGACTCATCCTTCAACGCTGGGGCTCCCCGGTGATAGACCTCTTCGCAACAAAGCTCAACGCCAAGTTACCGGTTTATTGCTCCCCGGTACTAGACGAAGGAGCAGCCCTAGAAGACGCCTTCCAGCACAGGTGGGACAACCTGGACGTTTATGCCTTTCCCCCCTTCACGCTGCTAAGGCAAGTGCTCAACATAGTAAGAACCTCCCAAAACCTAAAGATGACTTTGGTAGCGCCCTGGTGGCCGGAGAGAGAGTGGTTCGCGGATCTGAAGGACCTGGCAAGCCATCCGCCATGGCCTCTGCCCCCCAGGTCAGATCTACTGAGTCAACCGCACTTCCTCAAGTTCCACGACAACCCTCTCTCTCTTCACCTTCACGCCTGGAGACTATCGAGCGACTCCTGAAGAAGGTGGGGTACTCCTCCTCCACAGCTAAGAGGATGTCCCTATACCTAAGAAAATCCTCTACCGTAGTCTACCAGGCGAAGTGGGCCGCCTTTACGAAATGGTGCGCGACAAAACGAATAAGACCTCTTAAAGCCTCGGTCCCTGACATAGCTGATTTTCTCGTGTACCTTAGGGATAAAATAGGAATGTCAATCCCGGCTATTAAAGGAGTACGAGCAGCCTTAGGCCAAGTCTTTCTCCTGAAAGGCATCGACCTGGGGACCTCAAGACACATAGGAATGCTGATTAGAAGTTTCGAACAATCCTGTCCTCCCCAAGCCAGGAGAGTGCCCAGATGGGACCTGGCCAAGGTCCTGAAAATGTTGTGTCGTCCGCCCTTTGAACCACTCAGAGATATCGGGGACAAAGATCTCACCCTCAAGACAGTCTTCTTGCTAGCCTTAGCTTCGGCTAAGAGAGTAGGTGAGATCCACGGTCTCTCCTACGACGTGGCACACTCCAAAGGGTGGAAGGAGGTATCTTTCAAGTTCGTACCCTCCTTTGTAGCAAAGACTCAGAACCCAGCAGTCTGGGACCCGAGGTTTGAAGGTTTCTCTATTCCGGCCATCCCCAAGACAGGCAATACGGAAGACCTGAAGCTATGCCCAGTCAGGACGATCAGGAAATACCTGGAAAGGACGGCCCATCTCCGTCCAGGTGCCAAGAACCTCTTCGTCTCTTCAGGCGTTAATAAGAAGCAAGTGTCCAAGAACACTATTTCCTTCTGGCTGAGACAAGTCATCACTAGGTCTTATGAAGAAGACAAGGTGGCAGTACCAGGCACTCCCCGTCCCCATGACATCAGAGGCCTGAGCACTTCCTTGGCCTTTGAGAGAAATATGGCAGTGGGGCAGATCCTGCAGGCCGGCACCTGGTCACACCAGTCGACCTTCACGGCCCACTACCTCAAAGACTACTCAAGAAAGTCTTTGGACGGATTCTCCATTGGGACAGTCATCGCCGCCCTCCAAGCTGTGTAGTGGCAGGCTGGAAGACGTCCCCAACAGTGAATAGACTCATCCCTACTTCTTCAGGAGAAGACTCAGTAGAGAAGATGTCAAGAGGTAAGCCTTAAATTATAAGCATAAGGTTTCCGCTGCTACCCCCCTATCCGCTCTCTGTACCCCCGCATTACGTAGCCCTCCAGGCACTATGTGCCTAACCAAGTGGCAGAATGGCTCATCCGCCTCCTAAAGTATAAGTCTCCTAAGGAAGTAATTCGAGGTAAGTATTCGTGTTGGAACAAATCAAAAATTTTAAGTAATTTTTATTTTTCCTAACATACTTACCGAGAATTACTTCCGGGTAATGGCCCTCCCTTCCGTCCCCGAGTGCCATTCTTCCATTGCCGGGTCGGGCTAAACGGAGAACTTAATGAGATCCTGACCCGGGAAAAGCAGTGACCTGCCCTAATCCGGGCCGCAGGACTTATCCTGGCGGCGGGGGTAGAAACTATCGGGAGCGAGATAGGGGGGGTAGCGCGGGAAATCTTGGTCGAGATTGAGAGAGGTCAAGGACCCTCCTAAGGAAGTAATTCTCGGTAAGTATGTTAGGAAAAATAAAAATTACTTAAAATTTTTGATATATATATATATATATATATATATATATATATATATATATATATATATATATATATATATATATATATATATATGTGTGTGTGTGTGTGTGTGTGTGTGTGTGTTTTAGGTATTTGTTATATATTTTTATTATATATGCATATTCTATATTTATACTACATATGTATACGTCATACATGTATGTCATTGGGTGTGGACACTATGTTTTTTATTAGGCATTTTTTTTTCGTTATAATTTTTTAGGTCACGTGTGAGTGAAATGTTAAGGGGAACTGAATTAACAAATAGTTAATAGAACTTTCACTTTCCTTAATCACGCGAGGGATACGTTAATTAAAAAGAAAAAGAATACGAAGACCTTATTTTCGATGTGAGAATCGACAAATCGCATTATTATTATTATTATTACTAGCCAAGCTGCAACCCTAGTTGGAAAAGCAAGATGCTTTAAGCCCAAGGGCTCTAACAGGGAAAATAGCCCAGTGAGGAAAGGAAATAAGTAAATGAGAATAAATTAACAATATATCATTCTAAAAACAGTAACAGCGTCAAAACAGATATGTCCTATATAAACTATTAACAACGTCAAAAACAGATGTATAGATTATAAAAAGACTCATGTCAGCCTGGTCAACATAAAACAATGTTGGCTATTTGTTACGTCATAGTCTCCTACTCATTCTTGACATGTTTAAGTGTTTGTCTTTTGTTGTTCTCTTGAAGTTTAGGACATTATGAATGGCGATAGGTCTTATCAATACCGGGGACTGAGATTTGACCTCGTGAACGCTACTTTATACCAGGAGCGATCAAGGGCAATTGAGTGTTGATGTCAAGGTTTGAGTGATTGGGCTGAGGAGGTAGAACACTTGACCGCTGAATGTCGGTGTCTACACCTATGACATGTGTCAGGATTCTTATTCAGAGTACTTAAATGATTCAGTAATAATATGCAACTCTTTGTTGACTATTTTAACATTCATAAAGATAGGATTCATAGCGGTTTTGAGAAAGAACTATCGCTTTAGAAGAGCAATTCTTCAAAAGAAAAAAAAAATGATTTTACAGAAATTGTTTGAAATTATGTAAAGAGCACTTTAAAGATTCAGTAACAATATGCAACCCTTTGAATTGACTGTTTAACAACTATAAAGGAAGGAGTCGTAGCGGTTTTGAGATAGTTACCGCTTTAGAAGAGCAACTCTTCGTTTTTTTTTTTTTTGTAGTAACTGTAAGTTATACAAAGAGCACTTTAAAGATTTTGTAATAATATGCAACCCTTTGAATTGAATGTTTAACACCCATAAGGGTCGAATTCATAGCGGTTTGGAGAAAGGAGAGTTATCGCTTTAGAAGAGCAAATCTTCAACCATTTTTATTTTTAATTTTGGAAGTAGGCCTACTCGTTTGACATTATAAAGAGAACTTTAAAGTTTCGATGATAATAAACAACCTTATGAACTGACTGATTAACATTCAAAAGGGTAGGGTTCATATCGGTTTTGAGATATGGGAATTATCGCTTTAGATGAGAGAAATATATTTGAGCAGTAATTATTTAACATTAATCAAATGCTAATATTATGATATGATTTTATTACGAATCTCGCATACAAGGAAATTAAAAATTTTATTGACTGATCCCTAATATTTGGGTACGATTTAGGAAAAGTATTTTTCTTTTATAACTCAAAAATTCTATGAAAACTATACACCTAAAGTCTTGAGTTTATTAACGCTTTTATGTAATAGATTTTTTTAACTTATGTTAAATTGGTTATTACATGAATAGTCGGCTCTCTATTAAAGAGATAACCCCCTGATGGTAAGTTAATTATATAATATTCTTTATAAACTACAACATATATTAGTAAAAGATAGACGGGATTGTTTAGGGCTTAGTGAAAGTTCTTTAAGAAGGGTCGTTAAACACTCCATTCTTTCTACCACAGGAACAACAATTATAATCAATCAGACCCTTGACTACCAATTAACACGTTATTTATGACTCGTTTACTCTGGCTTGAATAATTTGCCAACTCTTTTCACGCAAATGTATTTTGGTGACCTGAGACGTACGGTATTTTCACTAAAACTCATGCGAAGATTTTAGTTGATTTTACCTAATTAGTTTCTTACGATAATAATTGACATACAAGGTGTATTTAAGGCGTTCATGTACACGGGTAAAGCTTATACTATATTTTAATGTTATTAGATTATCATATAATTATGCAGCATTACTCTGCAAAGACTCAGTGGCATGAATGTGATATTTAAGTTGAAAACTTAAGGCATGAATGTAATATTGAAGTTGCAAACTGAGACACCAATGTGATATTCAAGTAGCAAACTAAGAATTGAATGTGATATTCATATTGTAAACTAAGGCATAAATGTGATATTAAAGTTGCAAACTAAGACCTGAATGTTATATCCAAGTTGCAAACTAAGGAATGGATGTTATAATAAAGTTGCAACTAAGGCATGAATGTGATATTGAAGTTGCAAATTAAGGCATGAATGTGATAGTAAAGTTGCAAATTAAGGCATGAATGTGATAGTAAAGTTGCAAACTAAGGCATGAATGTGATATTCAAGTTGCAAACTAAGACCTGAATGTGCTATTCGAGTTGCAAAATAAGGCATGAATGTGATATTCATGTTGCAAACTAAGGCATGAATGTTATATTCAAGTTGCAAACTAAGGCATGAATGTTATATTCAAGTTGCAAACTAAGGCATGAATGTGATTCAAGTTACAAATTAAGGCATGAATGTTATATTCAAGTTGCAAACTAAGGCATGAATGTGATTCAAGTTACAAATTAAGGCATGAATGTTATATTCAAGCTGCAAAATAAGGCGTGAATGGGATATTCAAGTTGCAAACTAAGGCATGAATGTTATATTCAAGTTGCAAACTAAGGCATGAATGTGATATTCAAGTTGCAAACTAAGGCATGAATGTGATATTCAAGTTGCAAACTAAGGCATGAATGTGATATTCAAGTTGCAAATTAAGGCATGAATGTGATATTCAAGTTGCAAACTAAGACCTGAATGTGCTATTCGAGTTGCAAAATAAGGGATGAATGTGATATTCATGTTGTAAACTAAGGCATGAATGTGATATTCAAGTTGCAAACTAAGGCATGAATGTGATATTCAAGTTGCAAATTAAGGCATGAATGTGATATTCAAGTTGCAAACTAAGACCTGAATGTGCTATTCGAGTTGCAAAATAAGGCATGAATGTGATATTCATGTTGCAAACTAAGGCATGAATGTTATATTCAAGTTGCAAACTAAGGCATGAATGTTATATTCAAGTTGCAAACTAAGGCATGAATGTGATTCAAGTTACAAATTAAGGCATGAATGTTATATTCAAGTTGCAAACTAAGGCATGAATGTGATTCAAGTTACAAATTAAGGCATGAATGTTATATTCAAGCTGCAAAATAAGGCGTGAATGGGATATTCAAGTTGCAAACTAAGGCATGAAGGTGATATTCAAGTTGCAAACTAAGGCATGAATGTGATATTCAAGTTGCAAACTAAGGCATGAATGTGATATTCAAGCTGCAAAATAAGGCATGAATGTTATATTCAAGTTGCAAACTAAGGCATGAATGTGATATTCAAGTTGCAAACTAAGGCATGAATGTGATATTCATGTTGTAAACTAAGGCATGAATGTGATATTCAAGTTGCAAACTAAGGCATGAATGTGATATTCAAGTTGCAAACTAAGGCATGAATGTGATATTCAAGTTGCAAATTAAGGCATGAATGTGATATTCAAGCTGCAAAATAAGGCATGAATGTGATATTCATGTTGTAAACTAAGGCATGAATGTGATATTCAAGTTGCAAACTAAGGCATGAATGTGATATTCAAGTTGCAAACTAAGGCATGAATGTGATATTCAAGTTGCAAACTAAGGCATGAATGTGATATTCATGTTGTAAACTAAGGCATGAATGTGATATTCAAGTTGCAAACTAAGGCATGAATGTGATATTCAAGTTGCAAACTAAGGCATGAATGTGATATTCAAGTTGCAAACTAAGGCATGAATGTGATATTCAAGTTGCAAACTAAGGCATGAATGTGATATTCAAGTTGCAAATTAAGGCATGAATGTGATATTCAAGCTGTAAAATAAGGCATGAATGTGATATTCATGTTGTAAACTAAGGCATGAATGTGATATTCATGTTGCAAACTAAGGCATGAATGTGATATTCAAGTTGCAAACTAAGGCATGAATGTGATATTCAAGTTGCAGACAGAATCCAAAAAAAGTAATACCTTGTTGGAGACACCCAACGAAAATAAGGTATTTCATTCCAAACAACAGTTTACAATGTAAATCTGATCTAATTTAGATTAATCTCTCATTTTTTTTCAGATAAAATCTTTAAATGAAATATAGGCTAATTTAGGACATACTAAACTAAAGGGATTTCATTGATGCTTTAGTCTCCATCGTGAAGGTTTTTAAAAGTCAAGGGACGATATTGCTGTGTTTTTTCTCTTAAATGATGCCTGAAAACCTTAAATCAATCAATCAATCAATTCTCTGAAATAAATTATACGCAGTTAATTAGTATCCAGATTAGTGTGTGTTTTTAATAAATTATACACAGTTAATTAGTGTCCAGATTAGTATGTGTTTTTAATAAATTGTGCACAGTTAATTAGTATCCAGATTAGTGTGTGTTTTTAATAAATTATACATAGTTAATTAGTATCCAGATTAGTGTGTGTTTTTAATAAATTATACACAGTTAATTAGTATCCAGATTACTGTGTGTTTTTAATAGATTATACGCAGTTAATTAGTATCCAGATTAGTGTGTTTTTAATAAATTATACACAGTTAATTAGTATCCAGAATTGTTCCCGAATTGTTAAATTTGGGTTTAAATTAAGGATGTAGGTGATGTATAAGAACGAAACTTTGTCAGGAATTAAGTTTGAAAGTTTTGTCTAACTTTGATATTCAAGGTTTATCTGGCTTTCCTTTAGGAATAACTTTTTATTCAAATATTTTTATTCGTATCACCATAATGATATAATATGTAAATGAGACCATTTTATAGTAATGGGTTCGTATTCGGTGACGTAAATGTATATTTTTTTTTTTTTTTTTTTTTTTTTTTTTTTTTTTTTTTTTTTTATCATCTAGTTCTGGTTCATATATGAAGTTTTGTTAAGCCGCAGAATCAGATAATTTTCTGTAGTCAACTCGCCTATCAGAAACAAAATGGAAAACTTAAAAGTTTTATTTACTGTTACTATATTAACTCCAACCACATCCATCACCGTTATTACTACTTATTATATGAATTAAATTACAGGAGACCTAATCATAAAAAATCCCTCATTAAATGATTAAAAAAAAAAAAAAAAAAAACCGTCGTTTTGAAATGAAACATCTACTCGTTATCGTATTGAGAGACACGATCATCTTCAGGGGAGCCATCGAGAGTAATAGAAAGAAAATTACATTATTAGTATCCAAAGATGGAGGTCCACACCAGGCCCCTGGAACTATTCCAAATTTAGATAGAATCAATCTGAATTAGGTATGGTTTTGATTGAACTCCTGCCTGGCCACAGTGTAAGGCAATCTACAACGGCAACAGCAACAGCAACAAGTAAAATGCACCAGTAATGTTAATTTCATCGGATAACTGAAAACTTTGGACTCTTCCATTAGAACCCATATTGATTTTTCACATAATTTTCAAAGGCAAATCAATAACTGGTTCTAGCATCCAAGAATGACCGTGAAAATTGATTTCTGTTCTATTTCATAAAAGAAAAGTGTTTATGAAAATTTGGTATACTAAATTCCTTATACCATTGAGGAGTGTTTTAAATTTTGACCTTGTTAAATGAAACTTCAAAATTCGTAGATAATTATGATATAACCTAACCTTTTGATAAAGTTCTTATTCTTTTTAATACAAGATGGATAAGTTCTCATTCTATTTAATAAATAAGTTCTTGTTCTATTTAATAATGATGAATATATTCTCATTCTGTTTAATAAATGATGAATAAGTTCTCGTTCTATTCGATAAATGATGAATAAGTTCTCATTCTATTTATAAATGGACAAGTTCTCATTCTATTTATTAATGGACAAGTTCTCATTCTATTTATAAATGAATAAGTTCTCATTCTATTTATAAATGAATAAGTTCTCATTCTATTTATAAATGAATAAGTTCTCATTCTATTTATAAATGAATAAGTTCTCATTCTATTTATAAATGAATAAGTTCTCATTCTATTTAATAAAAGATGAATAAGTTCTCATTCTATTTAATAAAAGATGAATAAGTTCTCATTCTATTTGATGAATGATGAATAAGTTCTCATTCTATTTGATGAATGATGAATAAGTTCTCATTCTATTTGATGAATGATGAATAAGTTCTCATGCTATTTGATAAATGATGAATAAGTTCTCATTCTATTTGATGAATGATGAATAAGCTCTCATTCTATTTGATGAATGATGAAAAAGTTCTCATTCTATTTTATAAATGATGAAAAAGTTTTCATTCTATTTTATAAATGATGAATAAGTTCTCATTCTATTTCATAAATGATGAATAAGTTCTCATTCTATTTAATGAATGATGAATTATGTCAATAAAGCCACATTGTTGAATTCTTAGTAATATATCAACCTAAGTTTTATTTAGCTGTTATTAACAGAGGCTCATTAAACGACCATTTTCAAATCGTCCTTTACAAGTTATCAGTCATAAATGAAAGTCACCAAAGATTTTGATATTAATAAGTATTTTCCGTGAAAGATTTATAGGTCACAAAAATCTAAAACAATCTTGAAGAAATGGTAAGAAAATTTTCATGGCTCGGACTACTAAGGTTCTGGGATTATTGAACGCTTTTGATTTCCAAATAAAGACAATTTTTATGGTATTCACGCAGATAGATAATCCTAACTCTATGAATACAAAGTAGCAAGTTACCAGGTCCCTCTGCCCCCACCCCCCACCCCCACCCCCTTTTTTTTTGGCGGTTATACTTCTTTTCATGCCACTTGACTAGTTATCAATTACCATCTACATAAAGAAATAGAACAGACCAATAGGATAATGGTTAGAGAAGAGAAATTGTTATCATTATCATTGATGTTGTTATTGTTGTTATTTATTTATTTATCGTTTATCATTTATTTATTATTAGCTAAAATAAAACCACAGTTGGAAAAAACGTAAGATTTTCTCACAGCCTGCTTCAAGGGCTAAGTCTAAAGCTCTCAAGCCATCGGGATCAGTAGGAGAATCAGAATTTAACTGCTCCTTATGATGAGGGTTGGAGTTTACCAACAAGCACAAAAGAGACCTTTCTATCATCCTCTTGCATCTTAGTCATAATGATAAGAAGACAATCGAAGATAGAAAAAGTCTGGATTCTGAATGGTCAAATAAATAAATGAAGCAAGCTCAGAGTAAAATATCTGAGAGGATAGAATGGCAGTAGCAACTGAATGTGGGGACAATGACTGGAAATGGGCAAGGGCTGGTTGGAGAGAAGGGAGATAGGAGTGCTGTGTGTGCAGGAGACCAGATGGAAGGGAAATAAGGCAAGAGAACTAGGCGAAGGTTTTAAATTTTTTTTTACAGTGGAGCAAATATGGAAGGAAGAAATAGTGTACGAATATTATCGAAAGAGCTGAAGGAAAGTTTGATTGAGGTGAATAGGAAAAAATGCCTGCCGACATCCACAGTCATACTAGGACTTATGAGAAGCAGGGTACTCGAGTCCCAATATACATAATATACATTGCCATGGCCCTAGCCCTTGGGATAACATAGGTTTCTTAAAGCCTGGGATAAGGAACTCGGATGAGTCATTATTTGGGAAACCAAAGTTGTTTTTTTTCCATAATAGGATAATACTGTCTGACGGCAACTGCAAGGTCTTGAATATTGTCATGCAGTTTACGAATATTGCAGTGCATTACATGACACTGGCAAATTCTAGGACGCACTGGTCGTGGATTTTGCTTAATATCTCCAGACAGAATAAGAATTAAAAATAAAAGAAAAAAATTCGTCATACTTAAAAACAAACTTGTTAATGACGATGATAAAAACATTATGTCCAAGACTTTATACAAAGTGACTCTTACAATCTTAAAAGACGAAAACTTTTGGATAAAATTGGTGAACATGGCAGAGCTAGCACATCATGCAAGGCTAAGTACCATCCAGGATAGTCACTTCAACAGAATGAAGGACAGTAATGATGGTTTTGAAAATGAATACCTGAGAGGAAGATAAAGAAATACGGAAAATCAACCTCTTGATTAACCACCGGGCGTCTGTGGCCCCCTTATATCAAGCCTACCCAACACATCATTTATAAACACAAGAGGAAGAGAAGATAAAATAGTGTGCCTTAGTGTACAATGAAGCAATAGAACCTAAGACAGTGGAAGTCCATGGTACAGAGGCTATGACATTACCCAGGACAACAATGATTTGATTTTGGATTGTGCCTCTCTTAGAAGAGCTGCTTATCATAGCCGTCTCTTTTACCCTTAGTAGGTGGAAATTAGCCACTGAACAATTACATACTAGGTGGAAATTAGCCACTGAACAATTACAGTGAAGTAGTTAAACTCTCGAGTGCAGAATTGTTTGGTTAATTTGGTGTTGCTAGATGTTTGAGGAAAGAGGAGAATGTTTAAAGAATAGGCCAACAGAAAAATAAACCGTAACCAGAAAGGGTTCCAATGTAGTACTATCTGGCCAGTGATAGGACCCAATAACACTCTTGTGGTAGTATCTCAACGGGTGACTTGTACCTTAGCCAACCTACTGCTTGATTTTCTAATCATGGGTTGGGTTCGTTATTTTAAAGGAAGTCTTTGCTACAAAATGTAGCCTGGAAAGTGCAAAATGATGCTGCAAAATCACTCTTGTGTTCATACTCTATTAAAAGTTAGATTTATTACGATATTGTTAAGGTCGGTCGATTATGGAAAGAAAATCCGGCTTAACAGTTGTTTTATATGCCTTGCCAAAGTATCAACGCAGATTACCAATAGTGTCGATGTAATTCCTCTTCTAGGTCACTAGGTTAATATCATAGATATATTAAAATAAAAGAGCATATTCTAATAAATATATTTAAAAAAAAGTTATTAAGGTAATCAGGGGATTAACGGGGTTCTAGTTACTATCCCAATACTCGTGTAATATATATATATATATATATATATATATATATATATATATATATATATATATATATATATATATATATATATATATATATATATATATATATATATATGTTTATCATACATCAAATTCATGTATATGTATATGGACATGTGTGTGGGCATATATATGCATATAAAGTACATGTATGTATAAATACGTATATATTGACATCACGTTCACGTTTGGCGTTTGTCCTTTAGTCTCGCACACCTCGTTGTTATATCAGAACGTATGCATATGGATAACTGACCATACTCTACAACTCAAGACCAGAGGGTATAGTTATTTATTCAGATAGAAATCTAAGTGATCAACTGCGACAAAATACTCGGATGAATGAAACTCCATCTTCATCAGTCACCCGAAATTGGTTCGCCAAATGCAGCTCCGATGTTACCTCCAATATCGGCGTTAGCGGAGATTTGCTGAGCTTAGCTTGATATCTGGATGATGCTTTATCCATTACTGTGTGCGAAAGATGAATCGATGATGCCACAGGCCTTTGAGAGCCGAGGGAACGTAATTGCAAGTGCGAGCACGCCTTAACTGAAGCGAGAAATATATGGCTAAAAGAGACACCGAGGGCATATGCACATAAAGTATGTGCAGCCATCGATTCACTAAACAAGTGTCGAAGTCGGTATTATGCGTCAGACTATAGGTAATGTTTAAGTTATTTCGTTAGATTACAAGGGGTGTGATTTTATTTTAGTATAAATACTTCACATTACATCTAGTGAAATGTATATTTTGTTTATATTTGTTTATAAATATATTTGTGAATGTAATTTTGTACATTATATTTTTATATACAATTGTGATATATATTTTTTATTTATTTATCAATTTATTTATTTTATTTATATTACCGCGACAGCTGACATGTGATATGCATGAAATATTTATTTTAGCCAAGAAAAAAAAAGCGAAAATGCATTGCAGTTAATATTTTCGTTTTATTGGTGACATGAAGCGACTCGCAATGAGAATAGATTTACATAGATATCGTATTTAAACAGGAAAAGGGATCCCTAAACTCTCTCTCTCTCTCTCTCTCTCTCTCTCTCTCTCTCTCTCTCCTCTCTCTCTCTCTCTCTCTCTCTCTCTCTTGACACACAAACACTCTCTCTCTCTCTCTCTCTCTCTCTCTTACACACTCTCTCTCTCCTCTCTCTCTCTCTCTCCTCTCTCTCTCTCTTTACACACACTCTCTCTCTCTCTCTCTCTCTCTCTCTTACACACAACACCTCTCTCTCTCTCTCTTCTCTCTCTCTCTCTCTCTCTCTCTACACACACACACTCTCTCTCTCTCTCTCACACACACAAACACACACACTCTCTCTCTCTCTCTCTCTCTTACACACAAACACTCTCTCTCTTACACACACACACTCTCTCTCTCTTACACACACACACTCTCTCTCTCTTACACACACACACACACACTCTCTCTCTCTCTCTCTTC
>NC_090737.1:14148634-14176134 GCF_036898095.1 Palaemon carinicauda
ATATATATGTATATATAAATATATATATATATATAAATATATATATATATATACATATATATATATATATATAGAGAGAGAGAGAGAGAGAGAGAGAGAGAGAGAGAGAGATAGAGAGAGAGAGAGAGAGAGAGAGAGAGGGGGGGGAAGAAAACTTGTCATATCACATTTTTGCATCAAGAAAATAGGGCTTATAATTAACCGAAGATAATTGTCCGTTTCTGAATGTTCCCACATCGTACGTGAGAAACCAAGAAAATCTCTTGTTTCACTGTCCTCCGATCACGAAACGCGATTGGTTGCTGTCATTGCTGCAAGAAATGAAAAAAAGAAAGACTAATCCATAGATCATAGACTACGTTTGTCGCTAGTAGCCGTAATTACCTACAATTGATAGCGATTTTCCTCTGTTGCGGAGAGAGAGAGAGAGAGAGAGAGAGAGAGAGAGAGAGAGGGCAAATAATAGTAAAGTTGGTATTTGGTCATCTGTCCGATTCTTGATTATCTGGAATACTTTCAAGGTGAGAGAGAGAGAGAGAGAGAGAGAGAGAGAGGGCATATAAAAGTAAAGTTGGTATATGGTCCTCTGTCCGATTTTTGATTATCTGGAATACTTACAAGATGAGAGAGAGAGAGAGAGAGAGAGAGAGAGAGCAAATAATAGTAAAGTTGGTATATTGTCGTCTGTCTGATGTTTGATTATCTGGGAAACTTTCAAGGTGATATATTATTTGTAAACCTCATAGCTTTCATCACAGTATATATGAATAATTTCTTTTACAGTCTTTACTAGCAGCACATAATTACTTTATTTATTTAGAAGTACTTCTATGTTCAATAGAAGAGACTCTTTAGCTATGATAGGCAGCTCTTCTAGGAGAAGGACACTCCAAAATCAAACCACTGTTCTCTAGTCTCGGATATTGCTATAGCCTCTGTGCCATGTTCTTCCACTGTCTTGGGTTAGAGTTCTCTTGCTTGAGGGTACACTCTGGCACACTTTTCTATCTGGTTTCTTTTTGTCTTGTTTTGTTAACTTTTTTTTATAGTTTATGTAGGAAATATTTATATAGATGAGGTTACTGTTCTTGAAATATTTTCTTTTTCCTTGTTTCCTTTCCTCACTGGGCTGTTTTCCCTGTTGGGGACCCTGGGGTTATAGCATCCTGCTTTTCCAACTAGGGTTGTAGCTTAGAAAGTATTATTAATAATAATAATGATAATAATAAAAATAATTCTATACAAGCTACATATGGTTTCATTAGCATTTTTTATAATTCCTGTTTAAATTGATAGAATTCTTGGAATTTCACCTAGTCATAGTAGAGGTCCTTGTAGCCTTAGAATGTATCAAAGCACTTGTAGTCTGTAAAAGTATGAGTAGTCGTGATAGAATAATCTGAAGATTTTATAAAGTTATGTGGTTTTTCCTGGATTGTAAAATTTTCTGGTCTTTGAAGATATCGTTTGCAGTTGGTAGTCTTTACGTGTGAAATTCCTGGCAGTCGTATTAAAATATTGCAATATAGTTATTTTAATTGTTTTAGTAATCCTTGTAATCATTGTGGCGTCTGCAGAATAAATTCTGATTGTATTGCATTTTTACAGCTGTAATAGAATCTCTTGTAATCTTGTCAATTTTAATTTGGTCGGTTTAAATTAGATATGTTGGTATTTTTGCATAATTCTTTAGTAAATTATGATATTTATTTATTACATAGCAATTTAAGCAACAATATTTCAATTACAGGAATATTCTCTTTAGTTTTAGATTTTTTTTTACTATTGTATTAAAACGGCTATCTATTTTGATAAATGTTTCTTGAAGTTTTATAAGAATAGTTGAGTCCTTGCTGGAATATTTGTGGTCTCAGGAAAATTTATTTCAACCATAATTTAGCTCTATTCCCCAATGTTATACTAAATCTCCGGAGGATCATTGTAGAATAACATTCTATCCAAGGATACTACTTTGCAATTTTAGTATGAGTCACTGAAAGAGTCTTAGTAGAATTCCTTCCAGTCGGTTTAAAAGTCATTCCGGTGTTATTAGAATTCCTTGCAGGGTAATATGATGGAAAGTTGTTAGTATTACGTATCCTATTTCTCTGATACTTCTGTACTTAAGTTAATACAGGAAATTGGCTTGCAACCGGATATTCATTCATGAATAAATACGTATAAATGTATACTCATGCTCCCATCAATTTTGTCCATTGTAATTCGTATAAACGGGAATTGCTTAGTAACCTTATAAAAAAAAATCTTAGAGTGCTTGCACTCATACACATACACCAACTCCCACACATCATCATCACCATCAACATCTCCTCCTACGGTTATTGAGGGAATGGGCCTCGGTTAGATTTTGTCAGTCGTCTCTATCTTGAGCTTTTAATTCAATACTACATTCATCATCTCCTATTTCGCGCTTCATAGTAATCAGCCATGTAGGCCTGGGTCTTCCAACTCTTCTAGTACGTTGTGGAACCCACACATTAAAAGAAAAATTCCCATTTAAACACGAAACATTCATATATAATCATGTACACGCACATTCAACTTATATCAGATTTTTGGTGCGAGTAATCTACTTTCGTTCTCTGTTGCTCAGTAAGTAGCAACCGAAAATTTAGTACATTTCCATCTAATTTAGGGACATTACTCACGGTAATCAGAACTGATAATTTCAGAAACCCATCAAAGAAGTATTTCGGGTACCTTTTTTTTTCACTTATTGCTTCTAGGGTCTTTTTATTTGAATAATTTTAGATTTTTATCTTATTTTGTGTATTATTATTATTATTATTATTATTATTATTATTATTAGCTAAGCTCCAACCCTTGTTGGAAAAGAAGGATGCTATAAGCCCAAGTGCTCCAACAGGGAAAAATAGCCCAGTAAGGAAAAGAAATATTGAAATAAATAAACGATATGAGAAATAACAATTAATAAAATATTTTAAAAACAGTAACAACATCAAAACAGATATTCCATATATAAACTATAAAAAGACTTATTCCAGTGAGAAGAATATTCATAGAATAAATATGTTTAATTTTTAAACAATAGAAATGAGAATCAAAGTAAAAACAACTGGAAAAATAAAGCGTGGTTGTTTGCCTGTGATTAAATAGAATGCCATTTCTACTTGGGTAATAAAACCCTTAAGGAAGGAAGGAGCAATCCTCTTAACCAAATACGCTCTGAAGAGAGAGAGAGAGAGAGAGAGAGAGAGAGAGAGAGAGAGAGAGAGAGAGAGAGAACGCCTGGACTCAAATGTTGGGGGAAAAATAGTGGCTGAGTAAAACGTGTGGGAACTCTGGCGAAAATAGTTACATAGGTTTTTTTTTTTTTTTTCAATTACGAAAATGGTTACATAGGTTTTTTTTTTCCAGTTACGAGAATAGTTACATAGGTTTTTTTTTCAATTACGAAAATGGTTACATATGTTTTTTTTTTCCAGTTACGAAAATAGTTACATATGTTTTTTTTCAATTACGAAAATAGTTACATACGTTTTTTTTTCCAGTTACGAAAATAGTTACATATGTTTTTTTTTCAATTACGAAAATAGTTACATACGTTTTTTTTTCCAGTTACGAAAATAGTTACATACGTTTTTTTTTCCAGTTACGAAAATAGTTACATATGTTTTTTTTTCAATTACGAAAATAGTTACATACGTTTTTTTTTCCAGTTACGAAAATAGTTACATACGTTTTTTTTTCCAGTTACGAAAATAGTTACATATGTTTTTTTTTCAATTACGAAAATAGTTACATACGTTTTTTTTTTCCAGTTACGAAAATAGTTACATACGTTTTTTTTTTTCAATTACGAAATTAGTTAAGTATGTTTTTTTCAATTACGTCAGCATCATGGCTGCTGCTGTTTTCACATTTATCTAGTATATTAATTTTATTGTTTTTATTCTTTGTGTGCATTGAGAAAAATTACCATAATGGCACCTGATATATATCAATTGATTCTGAATGAAACTGTAAATCTGAATATATTTTTATGTTCAACACAATTTTTACACACACACACACACACACACACACATATATATATATATATATATATATTGCATTAAAAGATGGCGTCAGTACAAGTATGAAGAGCTGCAATGATTTATCTAATAACATTTATTAAATATTGATCTCTCTCTCTCTCTCTCTCTCTCTCTCTCTCTCTCTCTCTCTCTCTCTCAGTTGTTCTCAACATTGTGTCATTTCCTATAAAAAAGGGTTTCTCATAAAAGAATATAGGCCACTGCTTCTCTCATACCTTAGCTGCTGAATTTTGGATGAACCTCCTGTTCAGAAAACTTCCACAACATACATACAGAATGTTTATCAGCTGTATATCAAACCTCCTCACTCATATTGTGGCGTTCAGCCCTTATCTTTCTAGGAATTACGTTCTTCGATGATATCTACGTCCATCTTTATCAGTATCTTTATAGTTGTTATCTACTCCCCTTCCTTCCAAATCCTTCGGAATTACAAACTCTTTTGTGAACCAATTGTAGGATTCTATTTTATTCCTACCGTAGGAGGTAAGGTGTGTGTTGTGTGTGATTAATTCCGAGGTCCTACACTGAATGCATTACTTAGATCTTTGCAGCGTCATTTTGGCTCTTAGATTTACTCACCATTTTGTGTTCTATTATTCACCCGTTTCCACCTCTTTTCTTCTGTATTGCTGTCCAACCTCTTTAACTTAATTGAATAACTGGGTAGTTTTCTCACTTTTGCTCAGGGATTCCAAATAGCCTCCCAAGTCCTAACACCCGGCTTACGACCCAAGTTCTTAAATACTTTCTTTTCATTTAACCAAACCATCTCATCATGCTCTGATTCATGTTTTCATCTACATTAATCTGTTTATTATTATTCTAAGTATCTACATATATCACCATTTTGAGTCTTTTTACTCAATTGTATATTATGCCAAAAGTTCATCTCAACAGGTTTAACCAGCTTTCTTTCATTCACATATAACATAGACACATCATTTCTACAAGAGATGGGTGGATCAACATTCTCTTCATACAATCCTACATTGGTTTCATTAGACAGCCCAAGTCTGTTTTTCATCTTATGCACACACCTATTGCTTTCCTTGATTCACACTTCCCTCATCTTACCTCTATCTTCGCTCCTCAATGCAAGAATTAGTTTGCTTCCATTCTTCCTCCATCTATATTAAAATTTCATGCTCCAACTCCTTGATATTCATTTATGGCCTTAACTTTATTCTTGCTCAATTTAAATCTTAATTTTCTCATTTTTGAAACGTCTTCAAATTCCTTTTCTATTTATGCAATTTCTTTCACTCCTATCATCGGAAAAAAGTTTCACATTCCCTTAATGACTTATATCATTATCCCACATCTCTACACCAGCTTTTGTTGTCTTTTCGCTGACTTCTCGTATCACCCCATCCAGAAAGTACTGAAACAGACTATGAAATATAACGCACCCTTGCTTCACCCTGTACATTCTTTTAATACTTTACCTGTACTTCCATTACAAATATTTTGCCCTGTATTCACAAAACTTCTACTTTACTTTGATTAATTATACCTGTATATATATGTGTGTATATATATGTATATATATATATATATATATATATATATATATATATATATATATATATATATATATGTATATTGTAAATATATAAGGATTTAAAATGTTTCCCAAATCTTTTATCTGCTACCAGCTACTGTCTCAACTTCACCCTCTATGTGACCCACACCAACCTTCTTTCATCCTACCATCATTCCAATGGTTTCAAATAGTTATGTAACTCTACTACTTCTATTCTTCCACCATCTATAGTGATATCCCTTGCTGTGACATCCTGCTTTCCATTTACCCTTGTAATCTCATTCTTGTTTACATTTTCATTACGTTCAGCTTTCTCCCTTTGCAAACACTTTCAAATCTTTTCATTAGTCTTTGCAGTTTTTCCTAACAGTCCAGGTTCCATGTTATAATAAGTGCCAACACCAACCATCCTATACTCCATTCAAGGCCTATGTAGAATTTTTTGTCAGATTTCTTGAATCTTTCTGTGCATTAAAATGTTTAAAACAACCAAAGAGGCATAATGCAACCTTGTACCGGCAACACTTTTACACCAAACCCTTCGTTCTTCAGATTGCTTACTCTGATGCAACTTCATCCTTCATTATAAAATGTGTTTTATGTTGCTTTGGCAACTTTTCATCATATGTATGTATGAATGTGTGCATATATATATATATATATATATATATATATATATATATATATATATATATATATATATATATATATATATATATATATATATATATATATATATATATATATGTATATATATATATTCGTTCCAACACGAATCCTTACCGTGGACCAATGTATAGGAGACCCCTTTGAGCGCCAGCTTCCCGACCAGAGTTTTCCCCCTCCAACAGCCCCATACCCTCCGAACCCCCTATCCACGTGGGCGACCCTGACCTCTCTTGTTTTCCCAACATGTGCTAGAGGGACTCCTCAAGCGACCATCTCTGGTCACCAAGACCGCTTTCAGGATGGAAACGACCAGGATGGTTCTGGTAGCTATCAGGGAAGGGAATTTCATGCTATCCCTAGACCTCAAGGAGGCCTACTTCCAGATCCCAGTGCAGCCGTCCAGCAGAAAGTTCCTCAAGTTCAAGTGGGGAGAAGAAATCTTCCAGTTCCGCATCCTCTGCTTTGGCCTGTCGACCGAGCCTCAAGTCTTCACCAGAGTCTTTTCCCTAGTCTCACAGTGGGGCCACAAGAGAGGGATGAGACTACTGAGGTACCTCGACGAATGGTTACTCCTGAAAGCCGACTGTCAGTAAAGCATTCCCCGTTCCAGTCAACCATAGAGGCTCTCCAGTGGTGGATGGACCCAAGGAACACCCAAGCAGGGGTATCCCCACTGGACCCTCCTCCGGAGGTGCTCCTCTTCACAGACGCATCCAGGGAGGGATGAGAGCTCATCTGCCAGACCGAACGGCCGTAGATCATTGGTCTCTGGAGGAGAAGACCCTCCACATAAACGAGCTCGAATTTCTGGCAGTGCAGAGCCGTCCTTGAGATGGGAAGCTTGTTGGTGGGGGAGAATAGTAGCCCTGGTGAGCAACGATGCCACCATCATTGCCTACATCAAGAAACAGAAGCCTGTGCGCCTGTTGAATTCACAACCCGTTGGTGGAGATCCGGTCATGGGCCGAGGACAATGCCATCTCCCTAATGGCCAGATACATACCGGGGAAGAGGAATGTAGTCGCAGATGGGCTCAGCAGGAGACAGGTGTTGGCAGCAGAGTTGTCCCTGGGTCCGGGGGTGGCATAGTCAGTAATAGAAAAATGGGGCTCTCCCTGTCTGGAGCTCTTTGTGACAAGGCGGAATGCAAAGCTGCCAGTCTTTTGCTCTCCAGTGCTGGACCCAGCAGCAGCTCTGGAGGAAGTGTTCCAGCACCCATGGGACGGCCTCGATGTGTACGCCTTTCCTCCATTCCGCCTCTTACGGCAGACCATGAACCTTCTTCGAGGGATAAGACAAGCAAGGATGACATTGGTGACCCCGTGGTGTACCGAAAAAGAGTGTTTTTCGGACCTAAAGTCCTTAGCAGTGGAACCTCTGTGGCCCCTACCGCTGAAACAAGACCTGCTAAGGCAGCCGCAATTTCGGAGGTTTCACAAAGGCCTCCCAATCATCTCCCTTGACATGTGGAGACTATTCAATGTTTGCTTCGTGGCGAAGACGCAGAACCGGGAGGTAATTGACCCGTGGTTTGACAAGTTTTCCATCCCCGCCATCCCCAGGACAAATGACCCAAAGGACCTGCCGTTGTGCCTGGTGAGGGCAGTGCCAAAATATATGTCTCAAGGACCTCCGCCCTCCACCCGGCCATCAGGATCCTGTTCATGACCACGGGGCAAGTGAAGAGGGCGGTCTCGAAGAACACGATCTCCTTCTGGCTCTGGGAGACAATCTGTAGGGCATACTTGATGAAGGTGAATCCTCCCCCAAGTCCGCCAAGCCTCATGACATTAGGGCATTGGCACCTCGTTGGCCTTCGAAAGAAACATGGCGGTCGGCCAGGTGCTGAGAGCAGGCTATGGACGAGGCCGTCGACCTTCATGGCCCACTACGTCAAGGACTGTTCCCTCAGGTCTCAGGAGGGGTTCAAGCTCAGTAACGTCGTGGTCGCCCAACAAAGTATATAAGGGCAGCCTAAACAGGACACAATCCATATGAAACAGCGAGGGGTAGAGCGTCTCAAATCCGTATCCCCTCTACCTACCATGGGCTACTACGGGAAGGAAGAAGATGTTATTTTGGTGAGTGTTCACTGACTACCATATGCTTTTATTTTACCTTTATTGTAGCACTTTTCCCCGACAGGACTTAACCCTCTTCACAGCCCTCATACCTCTCTTACAGGGGTATATTCCCCGCCTCCATATTGTGAGCTCCTATATATTGGTCCGCGGTAAGGATTCGTGTGGGAACAAATGACAATTTCTAAGAAAATTGTATTTTTCCTAACATACTTACCGCCGACCAATAGTTTAATTCCCCCCCCCCCCCCCCACCCAATCCATCCCCGCGGTAGACCCTACTGATAGGAACCATGTTTTCTGGGACCATGGTGAAATGGTTGATGGCCTGAGACGTCCCTCTATCGCATGCTGGGAAAACAAAAGAGGTCAGGGTCGCGCACGTGGAGAGGTGGTGAGACGGCCTTGATTTGGAGTGTATTGGCATCCTTTGGGGCCGGGGGACTCTGGTCGGGGAGATGGCACTCAAGTTCTCCTATACATTGGTCCGCGTAAAGTATGTTAATATAAATACAATTTTCTTAGAAATTGTCATATATATATATATATATATATATATATATATATATATGTGTGTGTGTGTGTGTGTGTGTGTGTGTTTGTTTGTGTATGTGGTGTGTGTGTGTGCGTGCGTGTGTGTGTTTGTATTTGCACAGTTGAAAGTTTGTGCACGAAGACTATCTTGACCCGGAATTTTCGAAAATTGTTTATTTCATTTAGCATTTCATGTTCCTGGCGCGAGGTGGAAAATATATTTCAATGATTTCTCGTTTTTATTATCTTTTCCGTCATGATTAATTGCCATTCTTTACCTGTGTCACTTTCAGAGAAAACAATTGAAGCTTTTAAACATCCATCTGGTACTTTATAGAAATGAATATGCAGCATTTTATATAGAATGTTTAATTTATCAATTATTTGCTTTGTATTTTTCATGATTGGTGTTGTCGTATGCAGATATTCGACGTTGCATCATGCTATTATTTGATAAGCATGAATAATGTGAATTATGGAAAAACTGAATTCGTGTGGCTTTAGCATTCTTTATTTTGGGATGAAAAGACTCGGTTGTCAGGCTGACAGAATAGAAATGAATGATGGAGAATGGTGTATATGAATAGTTTATCAGAGTCTTTTATTATGGCTATCATCTCATGTTTCGATTATTTTAACCTTTGACCCTTCTGAATAGTATGTCGGATCGCAGTCCAGCTAACTTTATGATTGCTTTTGTCTGATATCACCAGGATCAATCAACCAATCTAATTCTAAATTCACTTCTATAAACAATCCTACGTTATAGGTTTGCTTTACATTGGCTTCATACATCTTTGAGGTCTTCTTTGTAAGGGAAGACAGTGAAATTCGTAAATTTAGAAATTATTTACTAAGAAAGTCTTTAGTCGATTCTTTTTAGTGAGGCAGAAATGTAGCGACTTGCAAGGGTTCCATTTTAGCTTGGAAAACTTCCCTTTTAGCTGATTGGTTGGACAAAAATACTTTCGACCAATCAGCTGATAGGAAACTATTCCGAGCTAAAAAGGGCACCCCTGTGAGTGGGTGCAAATCTGCCTGACTAAAAAGAATTGACTATAGTTCACTTTTGACGATACAAAGAAATATCTTTTACCCAATTTGGGTGGCTTACTAGCTTTGGAGCTTCTGTTTGTGTTCAATATATTAAATGTTCAGTTCATTATTTTTTTCATAAACAATTCTTTCTGATTAGCTTGTCATATAAATCGCCTGCTAAGATTAGGCAATCGACTAAATGATAATATGTTTGCCGAGGACGAGTTCTTATCTCTTAAGCCGCTCTCAACAAATTTATATTTTCATTATTTACATCTGGCTATTAATGTTGTAAAACCAGAAAACCATAATTAAATTGTGCGATTCAAGTTCATTAGAGAAACCAAATTATGTACAATTGTATATGATAAATACTTATTGTTTCAGAAATAGAAATATTCAGTTGTGTATATAAGTTAGGAGAAACGTTGCCATATATCGATATTGATTTACCGCTTGGTAAGGGTAGAAGATACTCTTTAGCTATTGTAAGCAGCTCTTCTAGGAGAAAGACACTCCAAAATCAAACCATTATTCCATAGTCTTGGGTAGTGCCATAGCCTCTGTACCATGGTCTTCCAATTTCGTGGGTTAGAGCTATCTTGCTTGAGGGTACACTCGACCACACTATTTTTTCTTATTTCTCTACCTCTTGTTTTGTTAAAGTTTTTATAGTTTATTTAGGAAATATTTATTTTGATGTTGTTACGATTCTTAAGATATTTTATTTTTCCTTGTTTCCTTTCCTCACTGGGCTATTTTTCCTGTTGGAACCACTAGGTTTATAGCATCCCGCTTTTCCAACTAGGTTTGGAGCTTAGAAAGAAATAATAATAATAATAATAATAATAATAATAATAAAATGCATACACTTCCTCAAATTCTGCGTTGAAATCTTATCTCAAACCCTGTGTAGACAGCGAAATTCTGTTTTATTTTGAGGACATTTTCCTTCCCTCGCAACAACTCCAAATCCTGCGCAACAAGCATTCTCGGTTTTTTTTTCTTCCCGAATGTTAGAATTATGCAAAGTTTTCCTCAACCATTCGCCTTCTTTTCTCTTCACTTCACCAAGTATATTCGAAATACTGATTCGTATGTTTAACTGAGCTAACATTTTTTACAACACCCTTTTGTGCGCTACATTTTCCACATTTCCATGAACAAATTTTACGCAGATCCTTCATCTCTGAGTTTCTAAGGTCGTTCAATAATTCACATTTGACATACATATAAGACTTTCATTAAGGAGTGCATGATTTTACGGAAAATCAACTAAAGTTGCTCATCTTTCATGAATCATTACTTTTATTTAGTAAAATTCAGGTGATTTAACTGCTATCACAGTTACAGTGCCTCCTATGTACTTTCACAACCTAATTCTTGCTACCATTAACTTCAAACTTTCTCTACTTACAGATGGATTTAAGTCTTTCACAAGTTTCTGCATCTGTTTTCAGTATTACCAATGAACACTGAAATTTGTTTTTTCTCTTGTTAGGCGAAATCTAGAGGTTAACAGCAAGTTTCTTATTTGTTTCAATGCTTTGTCATCACTCAAAGGTTGATAATATTGTGCAAATCTTATGCTTATATGTTTTCTTAATCTTTACCAGAATTATATAACTTTTATCATCTGCGAACATCATTAAAAAAAAAATAATAAATAAATACGTGACTTCTCTCTTCCCTCCGTCATAATTATATCAAAACTTAACACACCATTATCTCGAAACCACGGTTACATAAAACTAGGTCATGTTCCTTTCTTATTCTAACCTAAGCCTCACGCTCATTATAAGAATATCCTAATTGCTCTCGCCAAATTGTCTTCCACACAATACGTAATTAACTCACTGTACTTATACATAACTGTGATTTCATAAAAAGTGTTTTATGTTCATGTATGCCAAATGCTGCCTTTTCATACTTTTCATGTACTTTTAATAGGAATTTTTCAGAAATTTTTTTGTTTAGATTTCATATTCATTCATTCACACACACAAACACACACACACACACACACACACACACATATATATATATATATATATATACATATATATATACACAGACATATATATAATATATATATATATATTTATATATATATATATACATATATACAGTATATATACTGTATATATGTGTGTGTGCATGTATATCTATACGAGTATGTATATATACTCTTACACATTCTTTGAGATACATATGGAAGTCAAGCCTAGACAAACAAATACATTAAGATGAGGCATTATTCGGTTTACCTCATCATTGTTTGAATTGAGTTCACATCGGCTATAATTCATAAAGTGTCTCTCCTCATCTCCTCCCTCATGGATTTATTATCCGTTTCTAAAGGGCCACATGAATAATTGATCTTATTTATTAACGTATCCTCGAGAAAAAAAAAAACATGAAAGAAGAAAGTGGAGAAATAGAATCTTATTTCCATTTTCACCCTTTGTAAAGTCCCCGAGACAGGTATGCGAAGCTCATCCAATTTGAATTAATCATCCTTTTTTTATATTCAAGTATCCTGGAGAGAGAGAGAGAGAGAGAGAGAGAGAGAGAGAGAGAGAGAGAGAGAGAGAGAGAGCGCACGCGTTTGTAAATGAAGCCTCTATGCAAATAAGAGCGAATACCGTCAAGCGTTTAGTCAAGTTTGAGTTAGTCTTTACGTCAAATTCTCACCAAAAAGAGGCTGAAATAAAAGAAGGCAAGAAACGACTTTCAGTCAATAAAGCAATAACTTATCTTCAGCGGTTCCTTTCCAGGAGTAAAAATGTGAAGGAAAAAAATAACTTTGACCGTAAAACACACAGCACAGGGTTTTTCCCTTTCCCCCATTCCCCTCCCCCTCTACGAAATATATCATATCATGCCATATCTAGAGTACATTTTATCAAATATACCTCAGGGCGAAATTTCTTTGATGGCCCCAAAATCGGGCGGTTTGTATGCGAGGTTGTAGTGAACGGCACTAGCCAGCCACCATAACACCCACCAGGTTCGTCTGGTTCTGTGGCTCAATGGTCCAATGGAGACTCTGAGGGGATAGAGAGAACAGACGGGACAAAGGGGAAAAGGGAATTATTATAAGAAATGGCACCAGAGGAAAGAGCGCAGAAGTCTGCGGAATATATATTTTTAAGTTATAGTAGCATTTTTTTTTTTTTCTATATTTCTGATTTCCTTTAGTGTCGACCTTTGGACATCACCCGGGAATTGTTTGAATTAAGGGAGTGGAACATTAGCTTATTATAGTTTGAGAGAGAGAGAGAGAGAGAGAGAGAGAGAGAGAGAGAGAGAGAGAGAGAGAGAGAGAGAGAGAGAGAGAGTTGTTTTTTTTGCTCTTTTCCAACTCAATCACAGTTGTTATTATTATTATTATTGTTATTATTATTACTTGCTAAGCTACAACCCTAGTTGGAAAAGCAAGATGTTATAAGCCCAGGGGCCCAACAGTGAAAATAGGCCTTATGAGGAAAGGAAACCAGAAAAAATAAATATATTTTAAGAACAATGGCATTTAAATAATATTTCCTATATAAACTATGAAAACTTTAACAAAACAAGAGGAAGAGAAACGAGATAGAATAGTGAGCCCGAGTGTAACCTCAAGCAAGAGAACGCTAACCCAAGACAATGGAAGACCATGGTACAGAGGCTGAGAATCTGTAAAGAATAGGACAGACTATTCGGTGTATGTGTAGGCAAAGGGAAAGAACCGTAACCAGGGAGAAGGATCTAATGCAGTACTGTCTGGCCAGTCAATGGACCCCATAACTCTAGCGGTAGTATCTCAACGGGCGGCTGGTGCCCTGGCCAACCTACAACCTACTACCTACTAACTTGAAACTAAGGGAGGAAGAAGCCTACTACATCACAAGCCAACGACTTTCTGATGTTGGTTTTCTTTGAAAATAAAAATGTATATATTCTGATGCTGTAAAATGTCTTCAATGTTGTTGCTACTGTTAATATTTTTTTTTTCTTTTTTGACAAATTGAGAATCATCTTGTTTCCAAAATTCAAATATATTTAACGCAGTTTTTGAAGTTCTTTTTAATTATTCCTAAAAATATTGCCACTCATTGTAGTTTCGTAAAAGAAAATAATGGAACTAAAAAACTTATTGCAATATCTTCAATTACGACGCTTGAAGGTTAATATGGATGTAGCGCAATTTATAGGTTTAGGTTTCATGACTTTGCAAGCAGGCAGGGAAATTCATGTAATTTCATTTATGATAAGCCCAAAATATATTTTATTCAACAACCATCCGTGTCTCCACTTCTTTGCAGTCTGTTTTTAGGAAAAGATTGAAGGAGACAAACTAAGAAAGAAACCTTATCAATTTTTTTCAATAAAACGTAAAAGAAAAATGATTTACAAGTGAGATAGATAGCTCTGCTAAGATTTTGGTGCTGTGAATTCCGTTGATGTTATCAAAGGCTTTTGAAGTGAGCGTGTCAAGAACAGACATAGAAATCATCTTTGTCGCGATACGTTACAGATTGTTACCATTTGGATTGGATATCAATCGGGGAATTGGAAATAAAGAAATAAATATAAAGGAAACATAAGGACAGAAGTACATGATATCTTCCTCATTTTGGGTATGTAAGAATTCTTAATTTTCGCATAAAGAAACGAGTAATGTCTTCTTTTGTCATTCTGCACGAAACCTATTTTGACTATCAAAGTAAGTATGATCCAGGCAGAATGAAGAGACTGCTAAAATTTGTCTGTTGACACCAAAAATCTAGTTTTAAAAACAGCTTAAAATAACTTCACCTGTTTTGTAAGAAAATGGTAGCCTATTGAAAACAACCCTGCTTTGCAATCTGTTGGCCAGGAGTTTCAGACACACCCAAGCTGGATACTTTCTAGTAGTATTTGTAATCTCAGACTATAAGTCTACCTACTGAGTCATCAACAGCGCTGGTTCTATCTTGATAGAGAAGGGCCTTGGATGCTGATGAAATCGATATTGGGTCAGTCTCGAGGACATTGTCCGTTCCCTTACCTCTGCCATTCATGAGAGACCTTTAAACAGGTTTGATCTCAGCCTAGGCATTAAAATACGCATTAATGGTTTTGTTCTCCTAGACAGGCCATAGAAAGGAGATTAAACGTACCAAATATCTTTTCCTAACATTTAAATATATTAAGATATTGAGTTTTGGGTTTGCCTATTTCCGACCGGAAACAGTAATTTCAGAGATACGAAGTTTTAAGTTGGAAAGAATGAGACATGATCTCAAGAAACTCACCAGTAAATATGAAAATGAAATTAATATTCGTGATGGAAATCCGCTCGGCATTGCCAAAAAATATGGAAGATATAATTCGAAGTAAGTGATGAATATAAAGATTTTTCTCAAAGACAATGTTGAAGGAAAATGTAAATAAAAGCTTAACATTATCTACATGTGAATTTAAATTTGGATAGTCTGATAACTTCGAAATGTCGTATGTAATACACTAGGCCTTCCAAGATTTTTCTCAAAGACAATGTTGAAGGATATGGAAAATCTAAATAAAAGATTAACATTATTTACATGTGAATTTTAAGTTGGATAGTCTAACTTAGAAATATCGTATGTAATACATTAGGCAATCCGGCGTTTTACAATAAGCATTACTACCTGCAACCACTTTTTACCTTTTCGTTTTACTATCTGCAATTACTTTTCAGCGTTTAATTCACAGTGGTTGCTACTTCCTTCCATCTCACTATCCACTTTTATTTTTAATTTTTACCTATATATTATTATTATTACTTGCTAAGCTACAACCCTAGTTGGAAAAGCAAGATGCTATAAGCCCAGGGGCCCCAACAGGGAAAATAGCCCAGTGAGGAAAGGAAACAAGGAAAAATAAAAGTCTTTACGAACAATAACATTGAAATATTTCCTATATAAACTATGAAAACTTTAACAAAACAAGAGGAAGAGAAATGAGATACAATAGTGTGCCCGAGTGTACCCTCAAGCAAGAGATTTTCCCAAGTTACACCTCAACACTGAAGGGCCTTCCTGGGCCCAGCTCTTGGCTGTATGGGCAAGATTCCATAACTCGATCCATCCTTACTAAAAGGCTGGCAATACTTTTTGAGATGGAACATAAAAGTACTAGCAGTTATTATTTAACCAAATTACCAACAACGTCTGAAAGCAACGATGTACCTCGAGTAGTTCGGTAGGATATCACTGAAAGAATACAAATATTGGAAAAGCATAACGTGGAAATGATTTACTCATTTCCGACTCGCCAAGTAAGTGAATCTATTCGCCTCGCGCAAAATGACTAATGTAATGTCGCCATCCGTAACCTTTGATAAGGGAGTGGGACATCATAACTCATCGTGAAATGTGGTAATGGACCGAGATACACAGCTTTCTTCAGATAATCTAGTGTTTTTTTATAACTGAGAAAAACAAGAAAAACATTAGTAAGGGAAATGGACTCTCAATGTTGTTTCAAAACATATGATTATTGAAAAAAAAAGTACTGCTATAACCATTCCCAATACATACAATAACACCTATACTTCTGTCCGTTCGATTATTTGGAATATTTCTTTTTTAATAGTGTTTGAAAAAGGAAAATTTGTCGTAGGGGGAGTCCTGTTGTCAATTTAACCTCCGTTCCTGCTTCCTTTCTTCCTTTTTGCCGTTCAACCTCTCCTAACTTTTGCTTCATAATGCAACAGTTGGGTTTTTACATAGTTGTGTGGGAGCTACGTGTCCCAGCCACGGGCTGTTTAGCCAAAATTGATAAATCTAATCTAAAAGCGAAAATTCGTAAAATTTTGTATACTGGAAACTTTCCATGAGAAAGGTAACTTGATATATAGTCGTATTTGTATATTTCAATTTATTGCAACTTAACCATGGAAATTTTTGCTTTAGAAATATATTGATTTATTTGTTTTTTATTTTCTTTTATGGACCTTTTTTAAGAAACATAGACACATATACTTATAAAACCACGCAGATATATATATATATATATATATATATATATATATATATATATATATATATGTGTGTGTGTGTGTGTGTGTGTGTGCGTGTATACCATTTTTACATGTATATAATATTGTAAGTAACGAAATTTTTTCTCGTCTTCCTTTCAAATCCAAAAGTCAATAAGTTATTTTCATTATTATTCCACAATTCATACACAATTTATATATGTATATAGTATATATATGTGTGCATGTATGAATATGATTGTGAATGTTCATATGGATTTTCAAAAGTATGGTGAATGTGATTCGTCCACTTCATCATCCGCTCCATTCTCACCATCGTCTTTGTCACCTACATTTTCATTATCCAAAAAGTGATGCATCAGGGGCTTCTGAGTAGTCCTCTCCTATTCAATGTAGACGTCTCAGTGTCAGTCACTTGAGCGCTCACTGAAGGCATCATAGGCCTAAAATCAGAAGGCCTACCCCCCAAAAAAAAATTAGAGTGTAGAATATTGAATCAGGGAGCTTTTACCTTGCTTCGAGTGAGGCCTAGGCCTAAAGGCGTGTTTACGAGAACGCTGTATGGAACATGTAAATAATAGATAGAACTGGAAGAGACTTTTCAAAAGGCGAGTGAAGCTAAAGAACGAATAACAAAAAGAAAAAAAAATATCTGACAGACTAGGCAGGTGGTTTAGACAAACTTACACCAGTCTCGAACAACAACAGAGAAGTGGCCTTCGTAAGTCCTTTATTAGAATTCCAAAACAAAAGATAAACAGAATAAAGAAGCACCTGAAGAAAGGGAATGGCAGCAACAACAGAAGCGAGATGACTTGTACAACTCATGGCTCAGCCAGTCCATCTCGGATTCATTCTATATAGCACCCCCCCCCCCTCTCCACCAACTCCCATCGTACTCTGTACCCTCTCTTCTTTTTCCCATTTCTTTCTTTCTCCCATTCTCATTTTATCTCCTCCCTCCCCCATTAGCATCCCCTCTCCCCCAACATCTCCTCCTCCCCCCTCCCCTATCTATCTCACCCATTTGTCATGCATTGTCTGTTTCTGACGAGGTCGTATCACGAATGACGTAAATGCAACATTGCTCTCTAAGCACTTGTTTAATGGTGGACATCCGATGCGGAGAGGCAAAAAATATTTCTTAGGGACGACCGTGGCATCTGTTTGCCGTTGTATTCTCGGAAGAAGTGGGAGGGAACGGAGAAGAAAAGAAAAGTATATTATATATACTTGAACGTTGCTGATAGTAGATAAATATAACGATGATTTCTTTCAACTTGTCGACTGGTGATATGGCTGGAGGCTGATCATTTCGAACTGCCATAATATACTTTTGAGGATTGGGAAAGACCTGCCTTCTTTCACTCCACGGCAGGATAATTTTATGCATTTTTTATATTATTATTTTTTTTTTCATTTTTTAATTTTATGACATAAGTCTTGTTTTAAATCTAGGATAGGATTACACCTGGGGTCATTGACCATTTTCTAATTTTGTTTGTCTTTAGTTTGTTGAATTGTTATACGAAATTTTTGTAGGCTTATTGTACTTTCAAATGTTATTTTACCCATTTTTTTGCAATTATTGTACATTGTAGATGTTTGTATGCATATACTTTCTCTACGTTTCTTGGGTTATTGTACTTTGTGAAATTTGTATGTTTACTTAACTACCTGCAAGTCTATTGGATTTTTGTACTTTTTGCAAGTTTAATGGGATATTGCACTTACTTCAAGTTGCTTTGGGTAATTGACGTTCTTCAAGTGTATTTGGTGTACGTTTTACAAGTTTATCGAGTTATTGTACTTTTTCGTAATTTTGCTGTACTGTTGTAATCTACAAGTTTGGATGGTTGTCATGCATTATGCAAGGTTATTGAGTTATTGAAATTTCCGCAATTTTTTTGGTACTTCCTCTAAGTCTATTGGGTTGCATATTTTACAAGCTTGTTGAAGTATTGCTTTCTGAAAGTTTGTTTGGTTAGTGTACTTTATGTAAGATAGTTTCATAGTGATACTATGCTAATTTTTTTGATTATTGGATGCTAAATTATGCATTTACACAGTTCCTTTGCTCATCGTTCTCTTAAACATGTTTGGTTTTGTTGTTTATGTTATGTTCTTCCCTTTAACGGGGGTTATCATCGATTTTTGTGCTTAGCTTTTATTTTTAGAACCATTAACTATTGATATGATAAAAATATACAAACGACCAAATTCTCAAACGCATATAAGGAAATTCATTCACTTGCAATCATACATCAGGGTCTAGAAGTCAAGTTCCTTATACGGAATACCAACATGATGAAAATCATGTATCATTAAGGAAACATGAGTACTTACAAGAATATAAGAATGTTTTTTTACATTTTTTTTTCAATAAAACGAGTATACAGGTAGGCTATGAGCGTCCAAGAATACGAAAAATGTTGAGGGAAGGGAAATGATTATTATTATTATTATTATTATTAGCCAAGCTACAACCCTAGTTGGAAAAGCAAGATACTATAAGCCCAAGGGCTCCAACAGGGAAAAATAGCCCAGTGAATAAAGGAAACAAGGAAATAAATAAACAATATAAGGAGCAATGAAAATTTTTAATTAAATAGTTTAAAAAATATTAACAACATTAAAACAGATAATTCATATATAACTATAAAAAGACTTATGTCAGCCTGTTCAACATAAAAACATCTGCTGCAACTTTGAACTTTTGAAGCTCTACTGATTCAAACTACCCGATTAGGAAGATCATTCCACAACTTGGTCACGGTTGGAATAAAACTTCTAGAATACAACCCTAAAAGTCCTTTGCGGCATCATTTTCTAACAGGAAAAAAACGAGTAAAGATCTGCTGAAGATGTTTGAAGCTGAATGTTATCCAAGTGTTCAGAGGAAGGCTTATATAAATTCAAATAATGCTGTTTCAGTTGTTACCGATGGCGACATCTACGACCTCCCCGTCGTTGAGTCACCAGGTTACATAAGCCAATCGGTTATTGTTGATGAAACTGCTGATTCGGCGAGAAATATCTGCAATATCAGTAAGCGCTTGTGATCCATCATGTGTGGGAATCAATCCGTCAATTTCCTGGCATAATGGATTCACTAACGCCAGCGTTTGCATCGCTCTGAATTGGACGGTTGTCATTTCAGAAAAGTAATGTGGAAGATTTTTCTTTTTCATTATTCTGGTGAGCTACAATGCATTAATCATGCACTGAAGGTCTCCGTCAGATGAGTTTTCGACCAATGACTTTGATTTCTAGTGATATTCTCCTGATAAGTCCGATTGTCATTCTGATTTGTGAATGACGGAGTTTCAAATTTTCGTCATGTTGCTTTGAAATTATGGTTTTACATGATGTTTTGGCCAGCCAACTCTTAAACAAAAGTTATTTTTGAGTCATGTACATAGGGAATTAAAGGCCTGTTTTCTTTTTTATAAATTATGATATTAGAATCTGTCCGATATTCTTTAAAGATTTTGACTTTTGGTGTGCATTTACTACGAAACTATTGCTACCTAGAATAGTTACATCTCAAATTTCGCTAAAAAGAAGGAAGGTTACTTAAAAAATATTTTTTAAATGGAGTTACAAATAATTCTACGTTTGCAAGTAGGCTTATGCATTTCGTAAGGATTCCCCTAATTTTGAATTGTCTGTAGGTTTATATATATATATATATATATATATATATATAGAGAGAGAGAGAGAGAGAGAGAGAGAGAGAGAGAGAGAGAGAGAGATACATATATGTATATATACATATATATATATATATATATATATATATATATATATATACATATATATGTTTGTATATATATATACACACACACAAGGCTTAAATACATCTCTGATCCCGTGGCAGAGCGAATTCGATATTAAGAGGTATTAATAGCATATATGAATAAATGAAAATCATGGGCGAATGTGATTAACAATCCTATATATATATATATATATATATATATATGTGTGTGTGTGTGTGTGTGTGTGTGTAAATATATATATCTACATATGAATATATATATATATATATATATATATGTGTGTGTGTGTGTGTGTGTGTGTGTGTGTGTGTGTGTGTGTGTGTGTGTGTGTGTAATTATCAACCACAATGGCATTTAATATCGAATTCTACCTTTGAGAATGAATATCCTCTGGAAATTCCTTTATGATAACAGCTTCTGGCTGGGCAAAAACTATGCCATTGTGGTTGATATTTACATGGATTAAAATCAAAAGTGTATATATATATATATATATATATATATATATATGTATATATATATATATATATATATATATATATATATATATATAGCAGTACACTGACATTAGAAATACATTTGCTTGATACTGAAAAACATTTTCATGCATATAAAAAACGTGAGTGCGTAACAATAATCGGAATTCGCTTAGGATTGCCAAATATATATATATATATATATATATATATATATATATATATATATATATATATCGATTAATACTGGAGAACAATACCTACGCCAGTGTACAGTGAAATCCTGAACATATTCGTTTTACATAGAATGATATTTTTATTTTATTCGTCCATGGCAATGATTAATTAATTATACATCTAAATGTTCTGTAATGTCACTTTGACCTCAGGCAAGATATCAGTTTACAAAAGTAATCTGATTAACTTTACTATTAAATATTATAACTGCTATGATAATGATAGTGATTATTATTATTATTATCATAATTATTGTTATTAGTCTTATAATTATTATTTATACTATTTTTATTGTTATTATTATTATTATAATTATTGTTATTAATATTACTATTATTATTTATACTCTTATTATTATTATTGTTATTATTATTATTATTATTATTATTATTATTATTATTACAGTCGGTGTTGTTATTTTTACCACCACCACTTTTGCACAGCATATAATGATGGTTTTACAAATTAGTAATCAAACCAGTCTGATGACATTTCGTATGCGCTACGCGTCCGCATACCAAGTAGTTCTTTATACCACGAGGTATAGATTCCCGTGTTGCTGAAAATCTCCCGTCCCTTTGTAATCCCATAAAGGGCAAATGAAAATTGATACGTGTCGAATACATGAATACGTGCGTAATAACTGAATGCATGATGGATTACTGATTGCATGGTCGAATGACTGAATAAGTTAGGGTCACTGAAAGCACGGTTGAATACTCGAATGCTTGTAGAATTTGTGTAGAATTTATTTAGAATTGATTAATGGGATGCGTGTGGAACAAATACTCGTGAGTGGATGGCGAATGTGCGTTGATTAAATGGATAGAAGTGGAATAAGGAAATGTGATGTATGTGAATCGATGTAGAATGATATTTGTAGAATAAATGAATAATTGTAGAATGATACGTGCAGAATAAGCGAAACATTGTAGAATGGTACTTGTAGAATAAGTGAATCATTGTATAATGATGCGTGTAGAATAAGTGAATCATTGTAGAATGATGCGTGTAGAATAAGTGAATCATTGTAGAATGGTACTTATAGAATAAGTAAATCATTGTAGAATGATACATGTAGATAAATTGAATCATTGTAGAATGGTACTTGTAGAATGAGTGAATCATTGTAGAATGATACATGTAGAATAAGTGATATGTTTAATTAATAATACATGTATGATAAGTTCCTATATGTACAATAAATTGATGAAGAAATATACACACAGATAGACAATATACAAGTAGAGTAATTAAATCACTTTAGTATAATTTAGTATAAGCCAGTATTTACGAGTACACGGGGGATAAATTCATTCATTTTCAATAGATCAATACGTGTATAATACATCAGCGAATACACCAGAAAGAAAATACTTACATGAGACCACTGGCCAATCACTCTGGGCGGTTGCCAAAATTGATGATACAGAAAATTGGAACATATTTTTTGTTCCCCTTTTGGGGGAGGAGGTATTTGCCTCCTGTTTTCAGGCCAAATTTTTTGGCACAAGAGATGGCTACGTGATCACCACGTTCTTCACGTCACCCTATGTCACCCTTCTAATAACGAAACAGGTTTTCATTATCGTTTATTTGGTTCTATTTTTTTTTTTTTTTTTTTTTTTGCGAAACTGATTTGACGCTAGGAGCCAGATGTGTTCCTTTTTATAGTATTTTTTTTTTTTATTTATTATCATTCCAGAGTTGTGATATATTACAGTATAAAGTAAGGGTTAACATTCATTTTTATTTTTTGGGGGGGGGGATGGAGAATAGCCTAGGAAGGAAATAAAAAATGATCGAACAGGACTTTTTACTTTTTCACTGTGCAAATATTCTGTTAAATATTGATAAGACCTCTCTCTCTCTCTCTCTCTCTCTCTCTCTCTCTCTCTCTCTCTCTCTCTCTCTCTCTCTCTCTCTCTCTCTCTCTCTCTCTCTCATATAAAAGTATGATTATAAACTCTTAGTATATTGTAGACAGCCAAACTAGATAACTGAGATTCCGCGCCTAAAAGACTTTTATATAAATGCGTCATGAAAGTTTCTGTCAAACCTCTGTCTCACGAGTGAACCCACTTCAGTATCACCATTACATTGTCTTGAGAAAATATAATATTATTTATGATAGGAAAAGATACGAAAACGATAAAGGATAACATGATATTGAACAACGTATTTCCCACGTTTCAATGATACTTGAGTACGTTTCTGGAACCCATATATGTACACACGCACACACACACACACACACACATATATATATATATATATATATATATATATATATATATATATATGTGTGTGTGTGTGTGCGTGTGTGTGTGTGTGTATACAGTATATGTGTATAAATATAAATTTATATATATATATATATATATATATATGTATATATGTATATATATATATATATATATGTATATATATATATACAGTATATATATATATATATATATATATATATATATATATATATATATATTATATACATACATACACACACACACAATATATATATACCCTAGTTATATTTGTATCTACGCGAGCCTGTGTGTATTGGGCTTTCAGGAAAGACAAAACAACAACAGCCGCCACTTTTACGCTTTAGCTGTTGAATAAGGGATAAAGCCAAAGTGCAACATGTTTCTAAATCAATATTGCTTCGTATACCCGCAGAAAAAGCTAATATGCGGATCGCTGAACCCAAGGTCCTTTAAATATACTCCGAGTATATTTAAAGGACCTTGGCTAAGCTTCTCTGCTCATACAATCTTTTGCTTTTTGGATGTTAAGTCCCTTAATTTATTATGACTCTCTCTCTCTCTCTCTCTCTCTCTCTCTCTCTCTCTCTCTCTCTCTCTCTCTCTCTCTCTCTCTCTCTGTATATATATATATATATATATATATATATATATATATATATATATTTATACATATATATATATATACAGTATATATATATATATGTATATATTTATATATATATATACATATATATACACACATATATATATATATACATATATATATGTATATATATATATATATATATATAAACTCGTTTGTATATGCATATTTGTTGGTAACCAGACTGGTGTCTCTTATTGGCGTTTTCCAAAGGGGTGAGAATTTTACATTTGAAAATATTTGGATTTAATTACTAAAAATTGCACCTAATTAACGTAGGTCCGCAAGTTGTAGTCATTCAAGAGTTTAACTGGCAAGCCATTGTTTTTCTCTGAATTGTCATGATTTATCTTGCCTCTCTTGGAAGTTGTTCAGTTGAAAGGGGAACTGGATAATTTATGCAACTACCAGTTGTACTTTAACGTATTTAGAGTGATGTTCGTAGGTTTAGAAAATGGTCAGAAATCATAAAGTTTTGTGCATACGTAAATCATTAGTTCTGGCTAGGCCCGTTAATTTAATCATACATACTCTATTGTTTTTTTTGTTTTTTTTTTTTTGCATAGAGTGCGAAGTGGTAGCTAGGTACTATGCAAGTAAAGATTATTCAACAGAAAACGAGCTCATGTATGAGTAGTTGAGAGCAAAAATGTCCTAAAAATTTCATACAATGCAAAACATGCGATAGCAAGCTTTAAACAGGTTGTTCTATTATTAGTGTGGAGAGAACGAGGGATAAAAAATCAGTAGTGTTACATTTTATGAGCGTGTATGAAACACGTGCAAGTAAACGAATTAAAGAAAAATATTTTCAAGGTATGAAATAGCTTAACATAGCCAGTGCTGACTATTCTAACGTTTTTATAGTTTATATAGGAAATATTTATTTTAATGTTACTGTTCTTAAAATATTTTATTTTTCCTTGTTCCCTTTCCTCACTGGGCTATTTTCCCTGTTGGAGCCCTGGGCTTATAGCATCCTGCTTTTCTAACTAGGGTTGTAACTTAGCAAGTAGTAGTAAAGTGCGGAGAGAACGATAGATAAAAAAGTAATAGCATTACATTGTGTGAGCATGTATGAAACACGTTCAGTACAATAGCAAGCAAACAAATAAAAAAAAAATTAACATAGCCAGTGTTGTCTATGCTAACATCTAATCGTGATGCCCGAAGCCTGTTCCAGAGTAACTCATACCAGATTTTCTCCACGGAGTCGTTACCTCATTTCGCATGAGTAATGCATTCCCCCAGGTCAGTCGTGCCTTGAAAACAGCGTCCTCTTCAATGTCTGGGCAAGCTTTCAAGCACAAGAAATAACTAGATGATTCACTGCTGATGTAAAAAATCTGATTTAATTTTTCATTTTCTACCTGAATCTGTAAATATTTTTATTATCCATAGCCTCTTTTCCTGTATAGGCACCTACACTGTTAAAAGAAACATATTTTCAATAGGAAATTCTCCGTAAAAATATACTATTCTCAGCTGTATTTCAGTAAAATACAGGCGACCTTAATTTTACCATATTTTGTTATTGTCTTTTACGGGTTGGTGACTGTAAAATCTTTTCTTTACGTCAATATATCCGTTTTTAAAACGGTAAAAATCCTGGAATAAATGTTGCCAGACATTTACCGTTTTTTTTAATTCACATTTTAACAGTATATTTAATATTTTCCCATTTCTTTTAATAGCTTTAGATGCTTGGTATCAACAGCTGTAGGATGTATATCCATTGTGTTTCCTTGCATTGTCTTCTAATTTATTCAAGGAGGCTATTGTACTGAGGGAGAGAGAGATTCCTAGAAATAAAGATAACTTATGTTATCATTATTAAAAGTACACACGCCGATGAGATACTGTGAACTTCAACACCCAGTTGGCTCACTATTTTTGAGAGATGAACTTAATATTTACTGATAAATTTCTTATGCGTTCGAATTCTTTACACACACACACACATACACACACACACACATATATATATATATATATATATATATTTATTTAGATTTATATATTTGTATATGTATGTATTTGTATATATATATATATATATATATATATATTATATATATATATATATTTATTGAGATTTATATATATATATATATATATATATATATATATATGTATATATATATTTAATATTTATATATATATTATACATATATATATATATATATATATATATATATACATATATATATATATATATATATATATATATATATATATATATATATATATATATATATATATATATATATAAGAAAACTGATGCTACGAGATCAACCATCTTTTTTCGATCGTAACAAACGACAGTGAGTGATGAATGCTGACTATCAGCTATTGTGACATAGTTGGAAACTCGTATTTAATTCACCGATGAAAAGTCATCGCCGAAATGGAATTCTTTTAGGCCCCCACCAGAGAAATAAGCCTAAACTGAGAAAAAATGAAAAAAAAGTTTTACAAAGGCTATTCATTCAAATGCTCATAGAATAGCTTTCATTCATCCCCTTAGAGTGCGTAAGCGTATTTACGCTCCTTTGTGCTCTATCTAAAAAACGGAAATTAAATTTCTTCGTTTAATTTCAGATTTTATCTCTGTCTTTCCCTTTTTATTCAGCGTGTAAGGTTAGCAGAGTTATGTACAGTCATATAAATAACTGGGATATTCAATTTTTCAACAGTTGAAGAGAAACCTTGTCGTGGAAGGTTAACAGAGTTGTGTAATAAAAATAAATGGAATTTTAAATTTTCCAACAGTTGAAGAAAAACCGTGTCGTGTAAGGTTAACAGAGTTGTGTAATAAAAATAACTGGAATTTTCAATTTTTCAGCAGTTGAAGAGAAACCGTGTCGTGTAAGGTTAACAGAGTTGTGTAATAAAAATAACTGGAATTTTCAATTTTTCAACAGTTGAAGAAAAACCGTATTTTTGTGCGTGTGATTAACCGTTTTGCACATCTGTTTTTATCCATTCCTGATACCTAAGTATTTAGTATGTGTGCTAAAAGGATAAAGAAAAAATTCAAAAATTAAATAAGGATATTTTAGATCTTAGAAATATACAGTAGGTTTAAAATTAAATTCGATGAATGTATAGTGGACATGAAAATATTTTTATTATTATCAAT